>NW_024072739.1:0-4938 GCF_014754425.2 Oryx dammah
TGAAGCACAGAGGAAAAAAGAATTAAAAGAAATGAGGACAACCTCAGGGACCTCTGGGACAATGTGAAACTCCCCAACATTCGAATCATAGGAGCCCCAAAAGAAGAAGACAAAAAGAAAGGCCGTGAGAAAATACTTAAAGAGATAATAGCTGAAAACCTCCCTAAAACGGAGAAATAGTCACCCAAGTCCATAAAACCCAGAGAGTTTCAAACAGGATAAACCCAAAGCAAAACACCATAAGACACATATTAATCAAATTAACAAAGATCAAACACAAAAAATAAATATTAAAAGCAGCAAGGGAAAAACAACAAATAACACACAAGAGGATTCCCATAAGGATAACAGCTGATCTTTCGATAGAAACTCTTCAGGCCAGAAGCGAATGGCAGGACATACTTAAAGTGATGAAAGAGCAAAACCTACAACCCAGAGGACTGTACCCAGCAAGGATCTCATTCAAATATAAAGGAGAAATCAAAAGCTTTACAGACAAGCAAAAGCTGAGAAATTCAGCACCACCAAACCAGCTCTTCAACAAATGCTAAAGGATCTTCTCTAGGCAGGAAACACAGAAATGGTTTATAGACTCGAACCCAAAATGACAAAGTAAATGGCAACGGGATCATACTTATCAATAATTACCTTAAATGTAAATGGGTTGAATGTCCAAACCAAAAGACAAAGACTGGCTGAATGGATACAAAAAGAAGACCCCTATATATGCTGTCTACAATGTCAGCTCAGTTCAGTCACTCAGTCGTGTCTGACTCTTTGCGACCCCATGAATTGCAGCACACCACGCCTCCCTGTCGACCCACCTAAAAACAAGGGACACATACAGACTGAAAGTGAATGGCTGGAAAAAGATATTTCACACAAATTGAAAACAAAACAAACAAACAAAAAAAACCCAAAAAACAAAAAAAAAGCAGGCGTAGCGATATTCATATCAGATAAAAAAGACTTCAAAACAAGGGCTGTGAAAAAAGACAAAGAAGGACACTACATAATGATCAAAGGGTCGATCCAAGAAGAAGATATAACAATTATAAATATATATGGATCCAACACAGGAGCACCACAATATGTAAGGAAAATGCTAACAAGTATGAAAGGGGAAATTAACAGTAACACAATAATAGTGGGAGAACTTAATACCCCACTTACACCTATGGATAGATCAACTAAACAGAAAATTAACAAGGAAACACAAACTTTAAATGACACAATGGACTAGTCAGGCCTAATCGATATCTATAGGACATTTAACCCCAAAACAAGGAATTTCACCCTTTTCTCAAGTGCACATGGAAACTTCTTGAGGATAGATCACATCCTGGGCCATAAATCTAGCCTTGGTAAATTCAAAAAAATTGAAACCATTCTAAGCATCTTTTCTGACTACAATGCAGTAAGATTAGATGTCAAATACATGAAAAAAAATTTTTTAATTCCAACATATAGAGGCTAAACAGTACACTTCTGAATAACCAACAAGTCATAGAAAAAATAAAAAAGGAATCAAAATATGCATAGAAATGAATGAAAATGAAAACACAATAACCCCAAACCTATGGGACACTGTAAAAGCCGTGCTAAAGGGAGGGTTCATAGCAATACAGGCTCACCTCAAGACACAAGAAAAAAGTCAAGTAAATAACCTAACTCTCCACCTAAAGCAACTAGAAAAGGAAGAAATTAAGAACTCCAGGGTTAGTAGAAGGAAAGAAATCATAAAAATTAGGGCAGAAAGAAATGAAAAAGAAACAAAAGAGACGATAGCCAAAATCAACAAAGCTAAAAGCTGGTTCTTTGAGAAGATAAATAACATTGACAAAACACTAGCCAGACTCATCAAAAAACAAAGGGAGAAGAATCAAATCAACACAACTAGAATGAAAATGGAGAAATCACAGCAGACAACACAGAAATACAAAGGATCATAAAAGACTACTATCAGCAACTATATGCCAATAAAATGGACAGCTTGGAAGAAATGGGCAAATTTTTAGAACAGTATAACTTTCCAAAACTGAACCAGGAAGAAACAGAAAATCTTAACAGACCCATCACAAGCATGGAAATCAAAACTGTAATCAGAAATCTTCCAGCAAACAAAAGCCCAGGACCAGATAGCTTCACACCTGAATTCAACCAAAAATTTAAAGAGCTAACACCTATCCTACTCAAACCTTCCAGAAAAGTGCACAGGAAGGTCAACTGCCAAAGTCATTTTATGAGGCCACCAACACCCTAATACCAAAACCTGACAAAGATGCCACAAAAAAAAAAAAAGAGAAAACTACAGGCCAAAATCACTGATGAACATAGATGCAAAAATCCTTAGCAAACAGGATCCAACAACACATTAAAAAGATCATAAATCATGACCAAGTGGGCTTTATCCCAGGGATGCATGGATTCTTTAATACCCACAAATCAATCAATGTAATACACCACATTAACAAATTGAAAGAAAAACATGATTCTCTCCATAGCTGCAGAAAAAGCCTTTGACAAAATTCAACATCCATTTATGATAAAAACTCTCCAGAAAATAGGCATAGAAGGAACATACCTTAACATAATAAAAGCTATATGTGACAAACCCACAGCAAACATTATCCTCAATGGGGAAAAATTGAAAGCATTTCCCCTAAAGTCAGGAACAAGGCAAGGGTGCCCATTCTCACGACTACTATTCAACATAGTGTTGGAAGTTTTGGCCACAGCAATCAGAGCAGAAAAAGAAATAAAAGGAATCCAGATTGGAAAACAAGAAGTAAAACTCTCACTGTTTGCAGATGACATGACCCTCTACATAGAAAACCCCAAAGACTCTACCAGAAAATTACTAGAGCTAATCAATGAATATAGTAAAGTTACAGGATAAAAAATCAACACACAGAAATCCCTTGCATTCTTATACACTAACAATGAGAAAATAGAAAAAGAAATTAATGAAACAATTCCATTCACCATTGCAATGAAAAGAATAAAATATTTAGGAAAATATCTACCTAAAAAAAAAAAAGACCTATACATAGAAAAGTATAAAACAGTGATGAAAGAAATCAAAGAGGACACAAATAGATGGAGAAATATACAATGTTCATGGATTGCAAGAATCAATACAGTGACAATGAGTATACTACCCAAAGCAGTCTACACATTCAATGCAATCCCTATCAAGCTACCGACAGTATTTTTCACAGAACTAGAAAAAATAATTTCTCAATTTTTTATGGAAATACAAAAAACCTTGAAAAGCCAAAGCAATCCTCAGAAAGAAGTATGGAACTGGAGAAATCAACTTGCCTGACTTCAGGCTCTACTACAAAGCTACAGTCATGAAGACAGTATGGTACTGGCACAAAATAGAAAGCCGAGAGATAAATCCATGCACCTATGGACACCTTATCTTTGACAAAGGAGGCAAGAATATACAATAGAGAAAAGATAATCTTTTTAACAAGTGGTGCTGGGGAAACTCGTCAACCACTTGTAAAAGAATGAAACTAGAACACTTTCTAACGCCATACACAAAAATAAACTCAAAATGGATTAAAGATCTAATTAAAGACCAGAAACTATAAAACTCCTAGAGGAAAACATAGGCAAAACACTCTCCGACATAAACACAGCAGGATCCTCTATGACCCACCCCCCAGAGTAATGGAAATAAAAGCAAAGATAAACAAATGAGACCTAATTAAACTGAAAAGCTTTTGCACAACAAAGGAAACCATAAGCAATATGAAAAGACAGCCTTCAAAATGGGGGAAAAGAATAGCAAACAAAGCAACTGACAAAGAATTTATCTCAAAAATATACAAGCAGCTCCTGCAGCTCAGTTCCAGAAAAATAAACTACCCAATCAAAAAGTGGGCCAAAGAATTAAGCAGTCGTTTCTCCAAAGACATAGAGGTGGCTAACACAAGAAAAGATGCTCAAGATCACTCATTATCAGAGAAATTCAAATCAAAACCACAATGAAGTACCATCTCACACCAGTCTGAATGGCTGCTATCCAAAAATCTACAAACAATAAATGCTGGAGAGGGTGTGGATAAAAGGGAATCCTCTCACACTGTTTTTGGGAATGCAAATTAGTGCAGCCACTATGGAGAACAGTATAGAGATTTCTTAAAACACTGGAAATAGAACTGCCATATGATCCAGCAATCCCACTGCTGGACATACACACCAAGGAAACCAGAATTGAAAGAGACACCTGTACCCCAATGTTCATCAGCACTGTTTATAATAGCCAAGACATGGAAGCAACCTAGATGTCCATCAGCAGATGAATGGATAAGAAAGCAGTGGTACATATACACAATGGAATATTACTCGGCCATTAAAAAGAATACATTTGAATCAGTTCTAATGAGGTGGTGAAGCTGGAGTCTATTATACACAGTGAAGTAAGCCAGAAAAAAAACACCAGTACAGTATACTAATGCATATATATGGAATTTAGAAAGGTGGTAATGATAACCCTATATGCGAGACAGCAAAAGAGACACAGATGTATAGAACAGTCTTTTGGACTCTGTGGGAGACAGCGAGGGTGGGATGATCTGAGAGAATAGCATTGAAACATGTATATTATCATATGTGAAACAGATCACCAGTCCAGGTTTGATGCATGAGACACTGTGCTCAGGGCTGGTGCACTGGGATGACTCAGAGGGATGGAATGTAGAGGGAGGTGGGAGGGGGGTTCAGGATGGGGAACACGTGTAAACCTATGGCTGATGTATGTCAATATATGGCAAAAACCACTCCAGTGTTGTAAAGTAATTAGCCTCCAATTAAAAAGAAAAAACCTGAAGATGATGAACTGCCATTGAGTCTTTAGGAATGTAAGAGCCCCAGTCATGGTGCAGTGGAGTCTCACCTGAGGACAAGGACAAAAAACGCCACCAA
>NW_024072740.1:0-4934 GCF_014754425.2 Oryx dammah
TTTCGTGGGCCACTGATGGGATCATGGGCCCTAACCCTAACCTGCAGTCTACTGTGCCCAGTGGAAAAGCTAGCTTGGCCTAAGGGGAAATGTGTTGAAGAGGTGTGGGGATGGACACTGCAGGGAGCAGTGTGGGGCCACACAGTCAGATGCGGAGGGGCCTCTGCAGCCTCAGAAGACCCCACCAGCATGTGAAAGCCTGGGGGCGATGGGGCTCTATAGGAAGAGGGGGGAAAATGGGGCCCAGGGAAGCTCAGGAGTTTCCCTGGTGGCTCATGGTAAAGAGTCTGTCTGCCACGCAGGAGACCCAGGTTTCATCCCTGCATCGAGAAAATCCTCTGAGAAGGGAATGATCCCCTGTTCCCCTGGAGAAGGCAGTGGCTACCCACTCCAGTATTCTTGCCTAGAGAATCCCGTGGATAGAGGATCCTGGCAGGCTACAGTCCATGGGGTTGCAAACAGCTGGACATGACTTAGTGACTAAACAACAAGAATCAATATAAAACATTGATGGACTTTTTTTTTTTCTTAAATACTGTCTTTGAAATTCAGAATGTATTTTTCACTTGCAACACATCTTGATTCAGAGAAGCTGTTTGAAGCGCTCCATTCCCATAAGGACCTGGTGATTACTCTATTGAACAGCACCACCTGGGCCTCTAGAACTCAGAGAAGGAAGTCCTAATTCCTGTTCTCAATGAGCTCGTAGTCATTAAGAGACACAAAGAGGCACAGAAAGAATACAGTGATGAGGGAAGAGCCTTCAAACAAAGCTCATGCCATTGGGCCCTGGTGGGAAAACAAGAGGAAAAATGGGTCTGACCTGTAGAGAGTCAAACAGTGACCCAAAGGAAGGGGGTTCTGTGATCTGAAACTGAGCTGAAGACTTGGAAGAGCTGTTACAACCCAGGACCCCATGTCCCTAGGCTTGACCTTCCACTTCCTGGACTTTCCTCCTTCAGATGACCTCAGTCTTCTTTACAGGATCTGTCTCTCTCATCTAATTCATATTTATTAATAATGAAAGATGCTCTTTAAAAAACCCAACCTGTAAAACCTTTCCTTAATAATGTGTTATGATGATGACACTTCCTATCAATGATAAAAAATTAACTCTTCAATAATGATGATACAGCAACTAGGATGCCTTCTGAAAAATAATGATGTTTCTTCCTTATGTTCTTCTTATTAGATAATTAAAAATAAGTGGATCAATGAATTAATTGTAATATATGAAACCAGAAAAGAACTGTAAAAATATGAGAAAAAATTTCTTACCACTTCGGAGAGAGGATGAACTTCTTCAGTATGACAACAAATTATAAAACTTGCCTAAAGGCTGTATAAAAATTAAGAAGAAAGCCAAAGGGAAGAAATCATGACAAAGATAAAAACAAACTAGAAAAAAGTGCTCAGAACACAAATCACACTTAGAAATGTAATTTCCTTAATCTGTAAGGATTCATAATGAACCGAAAGAAGATCAACAAGAAAACAGTAGACTTAAACCACATTATAAAACACGGAATGGGAGAAGACAATAGCAAGTGAAGCAACTGACAAACAACGAATCTCAAAAATATACAAGCAACTTATGCAGCTCAACTCCAGAAAAATAAACCACCCAATCAAAAAATGGGCCAAAAGACTAAATAGGCATTTCTCCAAAGAAGACATACGGATGGCTAACAAACACTTGAAAAGATGCTCAACATCACTCATTATCAGAGAAATGCAAATCAAGACCACAATGAGGTACCATTTCACACCAGTCAGAATGGCTGCGATCCAAAAGTGTACAAGCAATAAATGCTAGAGAGGGTGTGGAGAAAAGGGAACCCTCTTACACTGTTGGTGGGAATGCAAACTAGTACAGCCACTATGGAAAACAGTGTGGAGATTCCTTAAACAACTGGAAATAGAGCTGCCTTATGACCCAGCAATCTCACTGCTGGGCATACACACCGAGGAAACCAGAATTGAAAGAGACACAGTACCCCAGTGTTCATCGCAGCACTGTTTATAATAGCCAGGACATGGAAACAACCTAGATGTCCATCAGCAGATGAATGGATAAGAAAGCTGTGGTACATATACACAATGGAGTATTACTCAGCCATTAAAAAGAATACATTTGAATCAGTTCTAATGAGATGGATGAAACTGGAGCTGATTATACAGAGTGAAGTAAGCCAGAAAGAAAAACACCAGCACAGTATACTGACACATATCTATGGAATTTAGAAAGATGGTAATGATGACCCTGTATGCGAGACAGCAAAAGAGACACAGATGTATAGAATGGACTTTTGGACTCTGAGGCAGAGGGAGAGGGTGGGATGATTTGGGAGAATGGCATTGAAACATGCATACTATCAGGTAAGAAACGAAGTGCCAGTCTATGTTCGATACAGGATACAGGATGCTTGGGGCTGGTGCATGGGGAAGATCCAGAGAGATGATATGGGGTGGGAGGTGGGAGGGGCATTCAGGATTGGGAGCTCGTATACACCCATGGTGGATTCATGTCAATGTATGGCAAAACCAATACAGTATTGTAAAGTGAAATAAAGTAAAAATAAAATTAAAAAAATAAATAAAACAATTAGACCTAGCAGACATCTCTAGAATACTCCAGTCAACAACAACAGACATTCTTCTCAAGTGTACATGGAACACTCTCCAGAATAAACCGTCTCCTAGCTCATAAAGCAAATATCCATATATCTCAAAGGAGAGCCATAACAGAACACGTGCCCTCCCGCCCCAACGGAATGGAGTCAGAAATCACAGGCAGGAGGAGCCGGGGACTACACAGCCAGGACACAGGTTAAATAACACACTCTCAAACAGCCAGTTAGTCCCAGAAGATACCAAACAAGAAACTGTAAAATCTTTTGAGATGAATGAAACTGAAGATACCACATACCAAAGCTTATGGGATATAGCTAAAGCAGCTGAGAACTTAGAAAGAAATTTACGCCTATAAATGACTGCATTAAGGAAGGAGAAAAGTCTCAACTCAATAACCTAATACTATACAGTGAGACACTAGAAAATGAAGAACATCCTAAAGGTAAAGTAAACAGAGGAAGGAAATAATACAGATTAGAACAGAAAGTAATGAAACTAAAGCTAGAAAAACAACAGAGTCCGTGCTGACGAGCATGTGGTGGACCTTGTGGGCCCTGGCCCTTCTGCTTGCCCAGAACTGCAGGAGAAGGTGATGGCCCCCACTCCAGGACTCCTGCCTGGAGAATCCCATCAACGGAGGAGACTGGTAGGCTGCAGTCCATGGGGTCGCTAAGAGTCGGACACGACTGAGCGACTTCCCTTTCACTTTTCACTTTCATGCATTGGAGAGGGAAATGGCAACCCACTCCAGTGTTCTTGCCTGGAGAATCCCAGGGATGGCGGAGCCTGGTGGGCTGCGGTCTATGGGGTCGCACAGAGTTGGACACGACTGAAGCGACTTAGCAGCAGCAGCAGCAGCAGCAGCAGCAGTAGAAACAGGAAAAGGCCGTTCTGGTCTGATCTTCTGCCCCAAGAGGAAGTGGTGAAGGAGGGAGATCAGGTTCATGGAAGGGAAGGGAGCCAGCTGTGGTAGACTGGTTGCTCTAAGAGACGTGATGCTACTTATTCCCTGTCTTGTTTTCAGTAGCTGTCAATACATTCTTGAAACCTAAAGCAGGCAGCACAGAGTGGGTACTCCTGTGGTGGTTGAATGATTGAGTAAAGGCTGCATGTATTCCACTGTGTGGTTGTTAAAATATTTAGTAATAATCCTCCTACGACTAAAAATTTCTGATTATTTTCAAAATGTTACATTGAATGTATTTGAAAATAAAACCATATAAGTTTTCTGATGACATTAGTAGGTGACTTTCTAGAAGAGTAGAATCTGGGTCAACCCAGCAAGCATATTTTGTACTTGTAAATATACAAGTGTATTTTTACTGTAACCCAGCTACACACACACACTTGGGCACGGGTGCTTCCAGCTTTGGTTCCTATAATTCAGTAGTTTTGATGTGATGTTGTGGGTCTTTCTTTATTTTTCCTAACTGGGAAAAAACAATTTCCCTATGATCCATTCATTTATTTTATTTCTGGCTGTGGTGGGTCTTCCCTGCTGCACGCGGGCTTGTTCTAGTTGCAGTGAGCAGGGGCCACTCCTCAGTGCAGGGCACAGGTTCCTCATTGCAGTGGCTTCTCTCGTTACGGAGCATGGGCGCTGGGCACGCAGCCTCAGTAGGTCCAGCACTTGGGCTCATTAGGTGCCGTTTGCAGGCTCTAGAGCTCTGGCTCCGTAGTTGTGGTGCATGGGCTTAGTCGTTCCACAGCATGTGAGATCTTTCTGCACCAGGGATCGAACATGTGTGTCCTGCATTGGCAGGCAGATTCTTATCCATTGTGCTCCCAGGGAAGTCCTAAATTAAATTTTAAGAAAAGAATGAGGTTGGATCCTAGTTTCATGTAGAAATTCTTATCATTGTGGATGCAGCCTCCTGTTTTGAGATGGTTTCAAAAAATCAAAATTGGCACTTAATTTTATCTTTTCACCTTCCCTGGAGACTATTGCATGCTTTCAATTCCTTATTTAGACTACTGATAATGGTGCACAGCGTCTCCGCATCTGGGGAATAACTATCACTTCTGTTTTCCTCATTTGAGTCACATATACCCTGGGATGGAGTGCCTGTCCTGACGGGGTGGGTGGGAAAGGACTACTGGGGCGGAAGAGACTGTGTGGGTGGCTGGGAGTGTTCTGTGTCCTGACTGGGAGATGGCTACTCAGCTGCATACAGGCACCAAAGCTGGAGCAGATACTTAAGAAGTGAGGATTAATGCAGGGAATGGTCTATAAAACTAGAAACTATCAAAAGGAATCAAAACACAGTTGTAGGGCTGAAAAGTCAAATAGCTGAAGTGAA
>NW_024072741.1:0-4932 GCF_014754425.2 Oryx dammah
TTCACTTTCACTTTTCACTTTCATGCATTGGAGAAGGAAATGGCAACCCACTCCAGTATTCTTGCCTGGAGAATCCCAGGGACGGGGGAGCCTGGTGGGCTGCTGTCTATGGGGTCGCACAGAGTCGGACACGACTGCAGCGACTTAGCAGCAGCAGCAACAGTGACTTGAGAAACAATGGCTTCATTGAAACAAGGGTGCACTTTTCCTCTTGGGCAGTACAGGGTTGCTCTGGCGGCCTTACCATGCCATTACAACTTTCTATCTTTCTGCTCTGCCATCCTTCCTATGTGGCTTCCCTCTGCACCTTCCCCTCACGGCCCATGGTGGCTGCCAGTGCTCCTACTGGGAAGAAGCCGGGAGCAGGGAAGAGCACAAAGGGTGCCTTCCAAATTTGTTTTGCCCTTTATAAAGTAGTTCCCCAGAACCTGCCTCTCGCCCAGTGACTTCCGCGTACTTCAGATGGACCACCTCATCTGCAAAGGAGGCTATGTGTGTGTCGTGTTCGGCTCTTTGCAACCTCATGGACGTAAGCCCACCAGGCTCTTCCGTCCATGGAATTCTCCAGGCAAGAACACTGCAGTGGACTGACATTCCCTTCTTCAGGAAAGGAGGCAGAGACACCAGTTCTGCAGTGTGGCGTGTGGCCGCATTCAACAATCAGGGGTATCCCGTTACAAGGGGAGAGGAGAGAATAGACAATGGCCAGGCAAGTAGCAATTTGTGATACAAGCTCAAGGAAGACAGTGAACAAAGATGGCAAAGCACTCTTCCTCCCCTCCACAACCGAGGATGCACGGTGCACTGTCACTAAGCAAAAGAAGGCTCCAGACTCGAAGCTCTCACTAATTTGCTCCCATCTTCTTAAAATGTAACAGGAAAGTTCAGGTCTAGGGAAACGGAGGAAATAGAGCATAATTTAAAATGACTTCAAGTTCTAACCCCTTCAGTTCAGTTCAGTTCAGTTCAGTTCAGTCGCTCAGTCGTGTCCAACACTTTGCAACCCCATGAATCGCAGCACGCCAGGCCTCCCTGTCCATCACCAACTCCCGGAGTTCACTCAGACTCATGTCCATTGAGTCAGTGATGCCATCCAGCCATCTCATCCTCTGTTGTCCCCTTCTCCTCCTGCCCCCAATCCCTCCCAGCATCAGAGTCTTTTCCAATGAGTCTAACCCCTTAGGTAGTTTTAACACAGGGCAGTGACAGGACTGAGAGATCCTGGAGAATCTGATGGAGAGGGGCCTGGAATGGCATCACACTATCTGAAGCGTGATTCCCAAGATGCTACTGGAAGTCACTAATACATGAAGAAATGGCTCCCGGGTCAAAACATTTGGGAAACTCTGGATTAAACTAAGTGAAGCTGTTTATTTCACTGCAGAAAATGCTGGAGTCATTAGCATGCTCACTGCGCTTGTAATTTTTTGCTTTTCTTTCTAAAAGAGCATCTCCAAGCTTGTTTGACCATGGAAGTCACTTCTTGCAGAGGGTCCCATGGGATGCATCCAGATTAAATACTGGGGAAATAGTGGTGTGGGCAGAGGCTGCTGCCTTATCCGGGCTCTGGCTTTCTCAAATGCTACCCATGGACCACTAGCCCAAAACCAGCTTATCCCTATTTCAGACCCACTGAATCACAGTCTCAGGGCTGTGGCCTGGAAACCTGCATTTTCCCAAGCTCTCTGGATAATTCTTATACTCACTGAAGTTTGAGATCCACCAGATGACAGAGCTGAGCCTTCACTTTACAAAGACTATGTGACTTGAATTTACATCCAGGTAGCGCCTCCCAGCCCCCTCAAAACTCATTTCTCTCATCACCATTTGGTATCTGGCTAATTTTCTCAGCTCTCTTCAGAGCAACTTGCATTTATCTTTATTGCCTGTCTCTTTATTGATTTAGGTTCTTCTCTGCAATTCGTCAAGCTTGGATTGTATTTTAATCTTGTCCTCCAAAGTAGCTAAGATCCCTTCCAGCTTTGTATCATGCAGAGATCTGATTAGCGGGTCTCGATTCCATCCTTCAAGTCATTAATGAAAATATTAAATGGTCCTGGGTTGGTACGAAGGTCTTCAGGGTTGTAAGTAGATGTATGGCCTCCATATCTGCCACTGGCCTCTGCTTCGTACAGTTATCGGCTGGATCACACCCAGTATTTCAGTTGTAGGTTACCATTTCCTAGTTTACAAACCCATGCATGTAATGCAAATCTATGTAGGAAAAAACCCCATTGATCAATAAATACTAGACCAGCAAATGGCTTTAAGGCCTCCTCAGCCTTTCCTCTCAACATCAGTGGCATACTGACCATAGGGTGAAGAGGGTTATACCAAATGTGTGCGTCAAAAAGGTCAATTTTTATACAAAAGGCAGCTCAGCTCCAACTTTGAGGTACACCACTGAGGCAGAGGCAAGCCGGTAACAAGCAGCTTCTACATCATAATGCAGTAAGAGCTCACTTTTCTGAGCATGTCCTAAGTGCAGGACACGGCTCTCACCTCTGCGTGTGTTCATCGACACCCCTGTGGTCTGAGTACTGCGGCCACCACCCTTCTTCAGATGGGCCGTCTGAGGCATGTAACACATGTAGCGCCCGAGCTGGGAAGCGTCAGAGCGAGATCTCAGACTCAGGCAGACCTCCGGCTCTGACCCGTGGCGGCGGAGGGGCCAGAAACGTGCAGGCGTCCCCACTTTCAGAGAGCAGGAGGGAGCACCGCGGTCTCCTGCAGGAGCTGGGCCTTGAAGTCAGATCCCAGTGACAGCCCAGGGGTGAGCTGGGGCGGCTCTGAGGGGGATGGACACTCGCGAGTTGGCCACGTGAGCACTGGAGCAAACCTGGCGGGGGGTGACTTCTCAAATGCCTGCCAAAGCAACTGACAGGAGCCACACGCTCACCTCAGCCCCTCAGCCCCTCAGCCGCTGTTTCATGAGATGATGTGCGCTTCATTAGTCAGTCAGGCTGAGACAGGGAAGACCAGGGCCCCCGGAATGAAAAAAAAACTGCCACTGCCACTTCTCACTGGGCCAGTGAGAGGAGGCTGGGAGACTGGAGGGCCTTTGTTCTGTTAGGTCTACGGAGCGCTTTGTCCATCAGCCACCAGAGGGCGATGGCCGTCCACACATCAGATATTCCTGTGGGGGTAGGGGGCAGCATCTGCCTGGGAGATCTGGGGCTGATGGTTGGGATTTCCTCCACCCCCAGAGTTTTTAAAAACCTTCATGGCGGTGGCATTGCAATCTTAGGGAGCAGTCTAGTTTAAGAACGGTTCCTGAGGTACAAAGACACTTGATTTGGGAGAACACAAGAGCAACTGAGCTCAGACCACAGCGCTGATGCTCAGAGGCTGTTTAAGCCCCAGCCTTAGTTGCCTCATCTGTAAAGTGGGGATAACACTGCTTGTCCACCTATCGTCCCAACTGCTCACAGGGTTTAAATGAGACAAAGGAAGTGAAGGAGCTCTGAGCGATATGACTTGTGAAGACAAAAGATTTTGATGAAAGCTGCTGTGTTCGTTGCCAGCATCCTTCCTGTCCGCAGAGAGGGAGGCGGAGCCCGAGGAACCTACTGCTTGCTTTGTGCTTGCAGGGAGCAGCCTTTGTGTCAAGGAAGCTGGCTACTCTGTGGTTAGTGGCACAGAGTGGTTTCCCTACATCTGAAACATAGAGGGCAAGGGATGCGGGGCAGCTGGGAGGGGCTTGCTCACAGTTCATGGATGCTGTCCCACACTGACTCGCTTTGTGACTTAAGGCGAGTCTCTCGATCTGTACAGTGGGCAGGAGGTAGGATCTCTCTGCCCTTCTAGCCGCTCCCAGCCTCCAGTGCCCCCTGAGTTGTTATGACATAGCAGGGAAGTCGCAGGGAGAGAAAGGTTGCTCATACTGGGAGCTGGAGGGGAGGGGTGAAGAGCAGCCCGTGATGCACAGGGAACCTTGGGACTTTTCCTCCCTTCCTCTGGGCCTTGATCTTCTCATCTGTGGAATTGGCAGACTGGATTAGTTGATCTAGTCCAACCATTATCTCCCCACAATTCTGTCTCAATAAATACCCATAGAATCCATATGGACTCTAAAATTCCCTGATTGCGATTCCATTAGGAAAACAGACAAGTAAGCAATTTGCCCTCAGATTGGTCCTGACCTCTAGAGTGCCCTGAAGTGTCCCAGATGAGTGGAGGCTGGAGAACGTTCCCATATGCACTCGGGGTCCTTCCTGCCACTATCATCAAAGGGTAAATGCTGGAACCCTGAGTCCCTCTAAATGACGGGCTAACCTGCCTTTCTGATGCTCCAGGCCTGGATGCTGAGCTCCACCTTCAAGCTGCTGCCATAGCTGCCTTGTCCAGTCTCTGGTGTCCTCATTTCCAACAGACTGAGGCTCTGTCAGCTCCATGTTGACGCCTGGTCTTTTTGTGGCTCCAGGGGCTCATGGAACACTGTTACATAGTGTGGCCCATGTTTCTTCAGTTTTAGCTTCTAATGCTTCCATTGATTTTTAAATTCCAGTGCAAATGTAGAGCCAACTGAAGTTTATGGAATGTAGGAAAGGAGAATCCATCTAAAATCTCTATAACTTGGAACTAGGATTACCTCCCCCTACCCCCAAGATCTGAATTTCTGCTCTCCCCATCCTCTTTGCTTGATACAAGGCATATTACCTCTCAGTTTCAAACAAGCCTTCCTCTGCTGCTGTGCTTACATTAGGACACAATCTGGCTTCCCACTTCCCCAGCTGTGACACCAGCATTAACTTCCTCTAGGCTCCTTTCTGGAGAAGGCAATGGCACCCCACGCCAGTACTCTTGCCTGGAAAATCCCATTGGCAGAGGAGCCTGGTAGGCTGCAGTCCATGGGGTCGCTAGGAGTTGGACATGACTGAGCAAATTCACTTTCACTTTTCACTTTCATGCATTGGAGAAGGAAATGGCAAC
>NW_024072742.1:0-4932 GCF_014754425.2 Oryx dammah
AGACCTATGCCAGGAGAAATCTCTCCGTTTCCTCTTCCTTTCTCCTCTGTGTCTCTCCCTACTCTCCCCGCTCCTCAATTTACTGAAATCCTCTAAGCTTTCACAAAATGCTGGAAAGTGATAACCACCAAGGTGTTAGCATCCCTCTCAGAAATGAAGAGGAAGGACTACAGATGATGAAGCTGTAGTGAATCTGTTGTCTCCATTTTAAGTAATGTCCTGAGTGTAAATTCAAATTCAAATAAATTGTATTTATTTACTCAAAGCTTGATTGATTTATCTGCACTTGGAATATTTTAGTAGGCCTTTCCAGTTAGTTTACTTGGTCCAAAGCACTTTGCTAAGTGTCAGCTTAAACCACTTTTAGGTGTATAAAGAGTGTGTGTGTGTGTGTGTGTGTGTGTGTGTGTGTTCTGGTCTCAGATGAAAACTCTATGTATAAATAAATATGCAGACTATTGCATTCTTAGCTCCTTTCTTCCATTTCTGTGGTCAAAATATGATATGTTTTAGTTATGTGTTTTTATAGTTGCTTAGCATTATCAACACTGTTACTGTTAGTTGCTGTGAAGTATGCTCCTAAGGATTACAGGTTGTATTTATTGCCAAACAAAAAGGTTCCAGCGATATGGTCCCTGACTGATTCCTCTCTTCCATTCTCTGTCCTTCTACTCTACCATTTTCCCCACTAATGTACTCTTTTTGACAACACTGGCCTTGGTTTTCTTCAATCAAATTCCATTTCTTCCCAATCCAAAGACTGCAACTGCATTGCTGTTCTGGAAATGTTCTTCGTCTAGGCCTGCATGGGATAAGACATTTACTCAGCCCACCATCCTTGCTTCCTCCCTGTTCCCTCCCTCATAGGCACACCCCAGCAGAGGAACAGACACGTACACCCACACCTGCACTTTCTTCGCCTTTCTGCACTGCCAGGGAGACTGGAAGTGTCTGGAGGCATGCCACACTCGGCACCTTGTCTCTCCTAGGATGCCTGTGGTTTTGAACGGACAGCCTACCTTAGCATGTCTCGTGTTTTGTGTCGCATCGTGCCAGTGTGTGCCACCTTCATGGAGAGAGCGTGCTGGCTGTTGTTCTCATCCTGGGCAGCACTGGCCTAGGACCTTCCCAGGTCTCCTTCTCAGGTGTGTGGAGCAAGTGTCCAGTGCAGCAGGCAATCTGTGCCTCTTTCTCCTTCGGGTCTCTGTCCTTCTCAGCAAGACCTTAGCCTCCTCAACCATCCCAGGTCCTCTGTATCTGCATCCACGATTTCCACAGGCCGGCTCATGTCTGCACAGCCTGTGGGCTCCACAGGCGGTGCTTTCAAAGCCCCACACCGGTTGATTTGCCCTGGGTGAATCCACACACCATGCACCCGCTCTTCCTGGTCCAAACACCTACTGCAACACGGTAGAAATGGTGAGCGTGTTTCTGTATTTTGTCTCATTGCAGATTTCTGAAGCCAAGGTCCTGTGTTATTACTGGCCATCCTTTCCTCATTCCCATCCTGGACAGGGTCACTGCGGAGATATGGTGACCAACCACCCTCAGACTTGGGATGCCTTGTACCTCCTCTTCTGGTTGCTTGGCATCTCCTCTCTTGTTGCCTTCATCTCTGCTTTCTCCCTGCACCAGACGCGCGCGCGCGCGTGCACACACACACACACACACACACAGGCGACACAAGCACATACGTGTATACACTTACAGGCTCAACACAGAGACACAAACATAAACAGGGAACACAGGTGTTTCAGAAGCTGAAGACGCCCATGTCCAGCAGTGTCGGAGATGGCGTCAGGAGGAACCATGTCCTGCCCTTGGAGCTCCCTGTCCACCTCCTCCCTGAGCATTTCCGTATTTTCCGAAGGCAGCCTGAAGCAGCTTCCAGCGCAGCATGTGTGGTCGTGGTGAGACGCTGATTGGTGGATGTGGAAATTCACAGAAGATCCCAAAGTCAGCACACAGGTGCACTGGGGCACTGGACAAGACGCCCTTTCAATGATAGGCTTTCCCAGGGTAAGGGGCGGGAGTGTAAGGCACAGGCAATCTTAAACTCATTGAGCAACAGGAGGCTGGGCAATGGCTTGACCCATGGAAAGAAGATTCTGAGAAAGATACTTAATTCATCCTGTTTCTAGGAGTGTCACCTAGGACTCTCACACTGCAAGCACAGCTAAATTGAGGGAGACTTGCTTCACTCACAGACTGTTGGAGATTACGAGTGAAATGACACAAAACAAGACAGGCACACAAGAGACAGACGATACACACACTCTGGCCGGAGGAACAGAACTGCGCAAAACTAATTGTGGTTTATTATAAAAGCCCCGTAGGCAGAATTCCAGACTGCATGAATAAGCCTTTTCAGCAGAGCGCAGGTGCATACATGTTACCGTACAGCAAAGGGGAGTGAAAGCCCAGTCTACTGCAGAGTCTGTACAAAGCCCTCTACCCCTTCTTAATCACAAGAAGGGAATGCTCCCTTGTTTGCAAGGGACCGTCGAACTCAAGGCCGTGTCCAGATTTTGGCAGAACGCCGCATTTGCAAGGACGTTCAGCCTGAGCAGCGAGTCCCGTCTGCAGGCACATCTCTGCTACCCTATTAACCCTTCATCTCCCCCTTTTTGATTTGCTTTTATAAAGTGTAGCATGGTCTGGATCTTCTCTGCTTCACGCTTTATTTGTTTCCCTTTCCACCACCGCCGGAAGACTAGAAAAACAACACAACAGAAAAGTGATATAAACACAGGGTTCCCAAAGGTAGTCCCAATTAGTGAGGACACATGCCCTAATGGATTTAAATTATTCGTTCCCTTCTGAAGACTTTTCAGCAAATCAGACCCCGTAATGTCAGGTAAAGTCCTGCTAAAAGTAGACAAAATTTGTCGTTCCAGGTCTGTAATCTCCGTAGTGAGATTTTGATGCCCAGTCAAGGGTGCTTTTACTTTATCCCATCCTTCACTCATGTTAAATGGTACAGGTGTTATACAAAACTGAGAGGAATTCCAATCACGTTTCAACACACTTCGTGTAGATAGAACAGCCACTTGATCTCCAAGCTAGGAAACGGTGTGTTGAAGATTGAGCACGTCGGTAGCAAGGTGTGCATCCAAATCTCGCTGTTGTTGCCATAGCAAATGAGGGTCTTTATGCCAGTCCCGAATAAAACCAGCTGTTTGAATTCCTTGGTGTAACGCAAGACCTGCCACCGCTGCTGTTGCAGTTACTGATGCGACTGCTAGAATCGAAGCAATGACCACACCAAGCATACGTCGAGATCGGTGTAGCAAAGTCCGTACAGCGGTTACTAGATGAGAAACAGCAAAAGAATCTGACCGTGGCCGAGTCAGATTTATAGGTAACCATACTTCTGTCCGAGCCTTAACAATTACTAACGAGAAATTGGAGTTATAGGCTCGTCTTTCAAATTCTTCCCAGCAAGACTGATTTACACATTGAGTTAGATTACGATAGTCACATGACACAGACCCCACAGTATCATTCCAGGTCCGATTCCCATATAACAATGCAAAAGGATATTTTACACATGCCATTGTGGAATAAGATTTATTAACATGGAATTTAACATGGAATGGACCCCAAGAGTCACCACTGTCCAAAGTATAGTTTCCTGACCAGATAGTGAGATTACCAGAAACTGCCCATAGTTTCCAAATATCTCCTTGAATGTGTGGATATCCTTGCAATTGGAACTGAGGAGGGACAAGTGCAAATTGCTGCCATTTAACTGTTTCATTACCATTGCCCATCAAAGTGCTATTTGCACGATGCCATCTAAAAGATTTATTTGACCATTTTTCTAAGAATTGCCCATGATCTGGACTCCAATCTACAGTGATGGCCCCAGAATAATTCAGGACTTTAAAGGGTCGATGACCTCGGCAACGTTCCCACTCCAGAAATTCTAGAGAAAGAACAAAAAGGTTAACAGGACATAGCGACATGTGTTTTCCATTATGAATGTCTATCGGTTCTGTCGAGGTGTTAAATCCCCTGGTGGAAACAAGCACAGTAAAAGTAGCAAAATGGTAATTATTATACTTTACCCCCCACCCCATGTATTATAAGAATGATGAGAATGTTCCTTGGTGGACAGACAAAAGGGATGTCCTCCTATACACAAAGGAATACCTTCCACTGCAATGGTCAAATTACTGATATTATATTGTTGTTTATGATGAGATAGTTGTTCTATTCCCCCGCAAGCTGGCGGGAGAAAGAAGGCAGTCTCATTAGTACACATATGCTCTTCTGGTTCCCCCCAGGAAACTGCTCTTACTAGTGGGGGATTAGGTATATACGCCCACTATGTATGATTACTTGCCGATACACCGATTACCCGATATGTCACCACCGCCATCATGGCAAGCAAAAGATTGGTAGGATTCAGAGCTTGCCCCGCCTTCATTAACGTCTTCTCTGCTGCCTGGGTCAACCTCTTCATCTGACCCCACGTAGGAGGTGTTGCTTCCCTTGTACGGGAAGTAAGGCTTCTCTGCATAGTAAGCTCTTCAAATTTTTGAAAAGGCGATCAGCCATTGTTGGTTTTAATCAATCTTGCTGGGGTCCAAAACCTGTAATTATCAACAGAAATGAAAGCACACCCTCGTCCCAAATATATTAATGATGCTGGGATCCGACCTTTCTCTTTCTCTTTATACCAAAGAGGCGTATTTGAGATCTTATCTTCTTCTTTCCCTTGAAAATGCAACTCTGCTGCTGATAGATTTCCCTTGCTCCAAACACTCAAAAAATTTAGGGTAAGTACGGTTTTATTTAAAATGTCTTTAGGAATTTAGGGTAAGTCCGGTTTTATTCAAAATGTCTTTAGGTTTCTTTAATCTCTCTTGTCCCCCCCCCCTTTTTTTTATTTTTTCAAGATACTTATGCAAGTTATGATTAGCTCTT
>NW_024072743.1:0-4931 GCF_014754425.2 Oryx dammah
ACCCTCTCCAGCATTTATTGCTTGTAGACTTTTGGATAGCAGCCATTCTGACTGGTGTGAGATGGTACCTCATTGTGGTTTTGATTTGCATTTCTCTGATAATGAGTGATGTTGAGCATCTTTTCATGTGTTTGTTAGCCATCTGTATGTCTTCTTTGGAGAAATGTCTATTTAGTTCAATGGCCCATTTTTTGATTGGGTCATTTATTTTTCTGGAATTCAGCTTCAGGAGTTGCTTGTATATTTTTGAGACTAGTTGTTTGTCAGTTGCTTCATTTGTTATTATTTTTTCCCATTCTGAAGGCTGTCTTTTCACCTTGCTTATAGTTTCAGTGTTGAGTTTTAAGCCGACTTTTCACTCTCTTCTTTCACTTTCATCAAGAGGCTCTTTATTCTTTACTTTCTGCCATAAGTGTGGTGTCATCTGCATATCTGAGGTTATTGATATTTTTCCCGGCAATCTTGATTCCAGCTTGTGCTTCATCCAGTCCAGCATTTCTCATGATGTACTCTGCATAGAAGTTAATTAAATAAGAGGGTGACAACAAACAGCCTTGACGTACTCCTTTCCTGATCTGGAACCAATCTGTTGTTCCACATCAAGTTCTAACTGTTTCTTGACTTGCGTATAAATTTCTCAAGAGGCAGGTTAGGTGGTCTGATATTCCCATTTCTTTAATAATTTTCCATAGTTTGTTGGATCCATACAGTCAAAGGCTTTGGTGTAGTCAATAAAGTAGAAATAGATATTTTTCTGGAACTCTCTTGCTTTTTCCATGGTCCAGTGGATTTTGGCAATTTGATCTCTGGTTCCTCTTCCTTTTCTAAATCCAGTATGAACATCTGGAAGTTCACAGTTCATGTACTGTTGAAGTCTGGCTTGGAGAATTTTGAGCATTACTTTGTTAGTGTGTGAGATGAGTTCAATTGTGTGGTAGTTTGAGCATTGTTTGGCTTTGCCTTTCTTTGGGATTGGAATGAAAACTGACCTTTTCCAGTCCTGTGGCCACTGCTGAGTTTTCCCGATTTGCTGGCATATTGAGTGCAGCACTTTCACAGCATCATCTTTTAGGATTTGAAATAGCTCAACTGGAATTCCATCACCTCCACTAGCTTTGTTCATAGTGATGCTTGCTAAGGCCCACTTGACCTCACATTCCAGGATGTTTTTCTCTAGGTGAGTGATCACACCATCGTGATTATCTGGGTCATTAATACCTTTTTGTATAGTTCTTCTGTGTATTCTTACCACCTCTTCTTAATCTCTTCTGCTTCTGTTAAGTCCTTGCCATTTCTATCCTTTATCAAGCCCATCTTTGCATGAAATGTTCCCTTGGCATCTCTAATTTTCTTGAAGAGATCTCTAGTCTTTCCCATTCTGTTGTTTTCCTTTATTTCTTTGCATTGATCACTGAAGAAGGCTTTCTTATCTTTCCTTGCTATTCTTTGGAACTCTGCATTCACATGGGTATATCTTTCCTTTTCTCCTTTGCTTTTTTTTTTTAATTTTTATTTTTACTTTATTTTGCTTTACAATACTGTATTGGTTTTGCCATACATTGACATGAAATAGCCATGGGTGTACATGAGTTCTTCTCCTTTGCTTTTAAGCTTCTCTTCTTTTCTCAGCTTTTGTAAGGCCTCCTCAGACAACCATTTCACCTTTTTGCGTTTCTTTTTCTTGAGGATGGTCTTGATCATTGTCTCCTTACAATGTCATGAACCTCTGTCCATAGTTCTTCAGGCACTCTATCACATCTAATCTCTTGAATCTATTTGTCACTTCCACTGTGTAATCTTAAGGGATTTGATTTAGGTCATTCCTGAATGGTCTAGTGGTTTTCCCTACTTTCTTCAATTTAAGTGTGAATTTGGCAATAAGGAGTTCATGATCTGAGCCACAGTCAGCTCCCAGTCTTGTTTTTGCTGACTGTACAGGGCTTCTCCATCTTTGGCTGCAAAGAATGTAATTAATCTGATTTTGGTATTGACCATCTGGTGATGTCTATATGTAGAGTCTTCTCTTGTGTTGTTGGAAGAGGGTGTTTGCTATGACCAGTGCATTTTCTTGGCAAAACTCTATTAGCCTTTGCCCCACTTCACTATGTACTCCAAGGCCAAATTTGCCTGTTACTCCAGGTATCTCTTGATTTCCTACTTTTGCATTCCAGTCCCCTGTTATGAAAAGGACATCTTTTTTGGGTGTTAGTTCTAAAAGGTCTTGTAGGTCTTCATAAAAGCATTCAAATTCTTCTTCAGCATTACTGATTGGGGCATAGACTTGGATTACTCTGATATTGAAAGGTTTGCATTGGAAATGAACAGAGATCATTCTGTCATTTTTGAGATTGCATCCAAGTATTGCATTTCGGACTCTTTTGTTGATTATGATGGCTACTCCATCTCTTCTAAGGAATTCTTGCCCATGGTAGTAGATATAATGGTCATCTGAGTTAAACTCACCCATTCTAGTCCATTTTAGTTTGCTGATTCCTAAAATGTTGATGGGCACTCTTGCCATCTCCTGTTTGACCACTTCCAATTTGCCTTGATTCATGGACCCAACATTCCAGGTTCCTATACAGTATTGCTCTTTAATATTAAATAGGCCTGGGCAATTATAATCTATTGGATGGCCATCAATGATGTATCAAAATCCTTCTCTCCTTTATTTCCTAGCTTATGTCTTTTCAGGAGTTGGAACTATTGAAAACCTGAAACAGCAGTCCAAAGTTTATTAGAAGTGTAAAAATCAAAGTGCAGTTTAGCCGAAGAAACACTCATTGAGTGTCTCCCCTACAGTAGGCATTGTGCTAAGCACTGGATCTGTAAAGATGAAGAGGTCTTCCCTAAAGGATCTTATATCCTCAATGGGGAGAATCTATTGTAATAGATCATTTCAATACACTGTGGTGTGGTGATGATGTAATAGTAGTGGCTGACATTTATTGCATGCCTGCTCTTTTCTGTTCACTGTTCAAAGGGTTGTATAGGTATCAACTCATTTATTTTTCACAAAAGCACTTTCATGTAGGTAATATTATTGTCCCCTATTATATGAAGAAAGTGCAATGAAAGTGATACACGAAGTGCCTTAAGGAGGGTTTGAGGGTGGTGTGAAGGCAAAAGGGGAGACTTCCTTGAAGAGATGTCTTCAATATTTCTTTGGTGACTGTTTTTGTTTTTCCCTCTTAAGGTGCCAAAACACAAAGTTTGTCCTACTTTCTAATCAATGATTGCCTCTGTTGCCTTTAATGAGGTGATCTGAATGAATTGATGTTATTCCTCCTTGCAGAATCTACTGTACAGTTAATAGAATATTTACCTGGGCACATTAGTTCATTCAACAATTAATAACAACATTGCTCTTGGGACTCTATTCACAGTTAGGTAACTAGTTCCCTGCCAGATAAGCCAAGGACTTATTGGTTCCATGGATGTTCTAGGCTTTTTTTCCTCCTAACGAACACCATGCTAAATACTATGGTCCTTGTGTGTAAACTTTTAGTTACTGGCCATAAATTCTCCAAACCTGAATAAACAGGACCCCAAGCCAACTCTACTAGCCAATAGATTTATTCCTGTGAGAAATTAAACCATCTCTATTCTCACTTCCTCTTTATTTTAACCTAGTTTTAACTAGAGTCACCTGTGGGACCCAAATAACCAACTACACATTTTCATAGCCAAAAAATCTCTTCTGAGGATTTTAGAGATGTTGTTTGTTTTTTTAAAAAAACTAGAAGGGATCATTGAAACTGAATTTATTTCTACAACTTAGAAAAAAAATTTATTTAAGGACAGTGCATTTAAGGTCTGTAAACACAAGGGACACTGTGAATCTCTCCAGCTGAATTTAGGGTTGAGAACAAAATGGAGGCACAAACTAGTTGTTAAGACACAGGAAAAATCTATCACTGTGTCCTGAGACATGGTGGAGGATTCTGTGTTTGTTCTAAAACAGCAGTTTCTTCTAAAGTAACTCACTTGAAATCCTTAAACTCACTTATGTGCCTTTGGTAGCCTGTAACCTTGATAGATTTTCCTATGCAGGCCTATTAAAAATATGAGAATAACCCTATTAGACAGTGGTGTGCTGGCTTTTTAGTGGGGAGGAAGCCCTGATTTGCAGCACTGGTCAGTTCTATTATTTAAATATTCCTACCATGACCAATTTCAAGCCACCAGGCTTTTTTTTTTAAGTCAGAAACTCAGATTCTAAACCAAAAGTAGGATGGTTTCTTTCCTTTGAACAAAGTCTTACCTCCACTTTCACAGTACCCTTATCTTATATCAAACACTGTTGCTATCTAGTCATTGGTTCCCAAACCTGTATGTGGATCAGAATCACTTGGCGGGAGGTATGGGAGGAAGGAGATATATGTGTACTTTAGAGCTGATTCACTTTGCTGTACAATAGAAACTAACACAACATTGTAAAGCAACTATATACCCCAACAAAAATTAATCAAAAATTAAAAAAAAGAATCATTTGAGAAGGCTTGTTTATTTTTGAGATTAGTTGTCAGTTGCTTCATTTGCTATTATTTTTTCCCATTCTGAAGGCTGTCTTTTCACCTTGCTTATAGTTTCCTTTGTTGTGAAAAAGCTTTTAAGTTTAATTAGGTCTCATTTGTTTATTTTTGCTTTTATTTCCAATATTTTAGGAAGTGGGTCATAGAGGATCCTGCTGTGATTTATGTTGGAGAGTGTTTCTATGTTCTCCTCTAGGAGTTTTATAGTTTCTGGTCTTACGTTTAGATCTTCAATCGATTTTGAGTTTATTTTTATGTATGGTGTTAGAAACCATGAAAAGATGCTCAACATCACTCATTATCAGAGAAATGCAAATCAAAACCACAATGAGGTACCATTTCACGCCAGTCAAAATGGCTGCTATCCAAAAGTCTACAAGCAATAAATGCTGGAGA
>NW_024072744.1:0-4930 GCF_014754425.2 Oryx dammah
ACTATCAAGTCACCGAGGCAGTTTTTGCTCCTGTTTTCATAAGGTCTGTTGGAATAAGTCACACTGAATTCTCCCACAGCTTATACTGTGGAGAATTTTTCTTTCCTGAATCCGTGTCCATCTTCTTGCATATCAGTGTCCATCCCAGTGTGGGTGGGCAAAGTGTATTATAATACTACATCATCCACTCAGTGCACTGCTGTGCAGGAAAGTGTGTCCTGAGGGAGGACCGTTCCCACGGCATTGCCAAAGAAATAAGAGCAGCATGTAACAAAACACCGTGCTTAATAGGCCACTATTTGTGTGTTTAATTAGGGCATGAAGGAGGAATATATTTTCATGTTTGCTTCCAAGGAACTCTAACAGGATCCGTAAAAAAATACTACCTGTGGAGGGCAGATGGCCCTGGACACACAGGCTAAATGATAGGAGGCACAAATTAAGGCAAGTATATAATACACCTGTATTATAACCTCTTTGGAATTTTCAGTAGAGTTTTCTAAAACCTCCAAACAACAAATGAATTTTACTGTTTTTGTTCTATGATATTATTTTACTGTTTTTACCAACTGAATGAATTTCTGGTTTGTTTTACCACGGCTGTTGTTTTGCTTCTCTAAAATGTCTATTCATGAGATATTTTTGGTGGTTTTGATGTTTTTATTTAACTTTGATAAGAAACAAAAAGATTTTTCTCAACACCCTAGGTGGTTCATCCTTTTCTTTTTTCCTCGTTTCAGATACTTTATACTTTGTGGGGTTTGGCACTATTTTCATAACTTTTGTTTGCAAGAAAGAGGATAAAGCTATGCTAGTTCGCTAGGGTCGCCAGAATAAAATACCACAGACTGAGGCTTAAATAACAGAGTTGCATCTAGGTTACCCAACCTTATAGCATTCAGCTGTTCAGAGTTCTCCCTTACTGTTCTATTTTGTCGTATCAGCACTTATGTTTCCTCTGCTGTTACTGATTTTAGTTGTCTTTTCTCTTAGTCAATATAGCTAGAGATTTGTTACTTATGTTAACCTGGTTGGAGTAACTTTTGTTTAAAATTGATTTCTTTGGTTTTCCTCTTCTGTGTATTTATCTGAGAGCTAATCTTTACTATTTTCATTCCTCCTTCTAGCTTTGAGTTTAGTTTGGTCTCCCTTTTCTGCCTAGGTGTAAAGATAGGTTGCTTATTTGAGCTTTCTTTTAAATGTATGCATTAACAGCTTTACATTTCATTGTTGGTGATGTTTTTGCAGAATCCCATACATTTTGGTATCTTCTGTTTATATTTTGATTTGTCTCCAGGTATTTTCTAAGTTCATTTTTTATTACTATTACTTTTTAGCCTACTGATTGTGTAAGAGTGTGTTCAATCTTCGCATACTTGTGGATTTTCCCGCCTTTCCTTCTACTATTAGCTTCTCGTTTCGTTGCATTGTGGCAGGAAACAGTTCCTTTGTATGATTTGAGTCTATTTATAGTGGACTTATTTTCTGGCCTAACATATGGTCAGTTTTGGAGAATGTTCCCCGTGCACTTGTGAAAAGTATGGAGTCTGTCTGTCTCTGCCCGGGTCACACGGTGCCCTAGCTGCACGGTTCTCAGGGGTCACCTCTCACTGTCGGGCACGGCTGTTGGGTCGGGCAGCCATTTTCATGCATTACTCACAGGGGAGATCACTGGGACAAAGGGGACGCCTTTCTGTCAGTCGGTGACTCTCAGTACCTCATTCTATGGCAGACAGGCTAAGAGTGAGCTCTGCTACGTCCTGGGATCCTCTCTCAGACTCACCCCTTGGCTACATTCTCAGAAACTGGAAAATTTAGCTCTGCAAAAGGCCTGGCCCAAATACAAACTCAGTTTGGTTCAGTCGTTCAGTCGTGTCCGACTCTTTGTGACCCCATGGACTGCAGTATGCCAGGCCTCCCTGTCCATCACCAACTCCCAGAGCTTACTCAAACTCATGTCCATTGAGCTGGTGATGCCATCCAACCATCTTATCCTCTGTCGTCCCCTTCTCCTCCTGCTCTCAATCTCTCCCAGCATCAGAGTCTTTTCCAATGAGTCAGCTCTTCACATCAGATGGCCAAAATATTGGAATTTCAGCTTCAACATCAGTCCTTCCAACGAACACCCAGGACTGATCTCCTTCAGAATGGACTGGTTGGGTCTCCTTGCAGTCCAAGGGACTCTCAGGAGTCTTCTCCAACACCACAGTTCAAAAGCATCAATTCTTTGGTGCTCAGCCTTCTTCACAGTCCAACTCTCACATCCATACATGACCATTGGAAAAACCATAGCCTTGACTAGACGGACCTTAGTCGGCAAAGTAATGTCTCTGCTTTTCAATATACTGTCTAGGTTGGTCATAACTTTTCTTCCAAGGAGTAAGCGTCTTTTAATTTCATGGCTGCAATCACCATCTGCAGTGATTTTGGAGCCCAAAAAAATAAAGTCTGACACTGTTTCCACTGTTTCCCCATCTATTTCCCATGAAGTGATGGGACAGGATGCCATGATCTTAGTTTTCTGAATGTTGAACTTTAAGCCAACTTTTTCACTCTCCACTTTCACTTTCATCAAGAGGCTTTTTAGTTCCTCTTCACTTTCTGCCATAAGGGTGGTGTCATCTGCATATCTGAGGTTATTGATATTTCTCCTGGCAATCTTGATTCCAGCTTGTGTTTCTTCCAGTCCAGCATTTCTCATGATGTACTCTGCATATAAGTTAAATAAGCAAGGTGACAATATACAGCCTTGACGTACTCCTTTCCTATTTGAAACCAGTCTGTTGTTCCATGCCCAGTTCTAACTGTTGCTTCCTGACCTGCATACAGATTTCTCAAGAGGCAGGTCAGGTGGTCTGGTATTCCCACCTCTCTCAGAATTTTCCACAGTTTATTGTGATCCACACAGTCAAAGGCTTTGGCATAGTCAATAAAGCAGAAATAGATATTTTTCTGGAACTCTCTTGCTTTTTCCATGATCCAGTACATGATGGCAATTTGATCTCTAGTTCCTCTGCCTTTTCTAAAACCAGCTTGAACATCTGGAAGTTCACGGTTCACGTATTGCTGAAGCCTGGCTTGGAGAATTTTGAGCATTACTTTACTAGCGTGTGAGATGAGTGCAATTGTTCGGTAGTTTGAGCATTCTTTGGCATTGCCTTTCTTTGGGACTGGAATGAAAACTGACCTTTTCCAGTCCTGTGGCCACTGCTGAGTTTTCCAAATTTGCTGGCATATTGAGTGTAGCACTTTTACAGAACCATCTTTCAGGATTTGAAATAGCTCAACTGGAATTCCATCACCTCCACTAGCTTTGTTCGTAGTGATGCTTTCTAGTGGACTTCACATTCCAGGATGTCTGGCTCTAGATGAGTGATCACACCATCGTGATTATCCGGGTCATGAAGATCTTTTTTGTACAGTTCTTCTGTGTATTCTTGCCATCTCTTCTTAATATCTTCTGCTTCTGTTAGGTCCATACCATTTCTGTCCTTTATCGAGCCCATCTTTGCATGAAATGTTCCCTTGGTATCTCTACTTTTCTTGAAGAGATCTCTCGTCTTTCCCATTCTGTTCTTTTCCTCTATTTCTTTGCATTGATTGCTGAAGAAGGCTTTCTTATCTCTTCTTGCTATTTTTTGGAATTTGCATTCAAATGGGAATATCTTTCCTTTTCTCCTCTCTTCTTTTCACAGCTATTTGTAAGGCCTCCCCAGACAGCCATTTTGCTTTTTTGCATTTCTTTTCCCATGGGGATGCTCTTGATCCCTGTCTCCTGTACAATGTCACAAACCTCATTCCATAGTTCATCAGGGACTCTATCTATCAGTTCTAGGCCCTTAAATCTATTTCTCACTTCCACTGTATAATCATAAGGGATTTGATTTAGGTCATACCTGAATGGTCTAGCGGTTTTCCCTACTTTCTTCAATTTAAGTCTGAATTTGGTAATAAGGAGTTCATGATCTGAGCCATGGTCAGCTCCTGGTCTTGTTTTTGTTGACTGTATAGAGCTTCTCCATCTTTGGCTGCAAAGAATATAATCAATCTGATTTTGGTGTTGACCATCTGGTGATGTCCATGTGTAGAGTCTTCTCTTGTGTTGTTGAAAGAGGGTATTTGCTATGACCAGTGCATTTTCTTGGCAAAACTCTATTAGTCTTTGCCCTGCTTCATTCCACATTCCAAGGCCAAATTTGCCTGTTACTCCAGGTGTTTCTTGCCTTCCTACTTTTGAATTCCAGTCCCCTATAATGAAAAGGACATCTTTCTTGGGTGTTAGTTCTAAAAGGTCTTGTAGGTCTTCATAGAACCGTTCAACAGCATTACTGGTTGGTGCATAGACTTGGATTACTGAGATATTGAATGGTTTGCCTTGGAAACGAACAGAGATCATTCTGTCATTTTTGAGATTGCATCCAAGTACTGCATTTCAGACTCTTTTGTTGACCATGATGGCTACTCCATTTCTTCTGAGGGATTCCTGCCTACAGTAGTAGATATAATGGTCATTTGAGTTAAATCCACCTATTCCAGTCCATTTTAGTTCACTGATTCCTAGGATGTCAACGTTCACTCTTGCCATCTCCTGTTTGACCACTTCCAATATGCCTTGATTCATGGACCTGACATTCCAGGTTCCTATGCAATATTGCTCTTTGCAGCATTGGACCTTGCTTCTATCACCAGTCACATCCACAGCTGGGTATTGTTTTTGCTTTGGCTCCATCCCTTCATTCTTCCTGGAGTTATTTCTCCACTGATCTCCAGTAGCATATTGGGCACCTACTGACCTGGGGAGTTCCTCTTTCAGTATCCTATCATTTTGCCTTTTCATACTGTTCATGGGGTTCAGGTATGACCTAAATCAAATCCCTTATGATTATACAGTGGAAGTGAGAAATAGATTAAAGGGACTAGATCTGATAGA
>NW_024072745.1:0-4929 GCF_014754425.2 Oryx dammah
CCTTTCTAGATGTGCATAAATTAGAAGTTAGTCAATTAGATTCAATGTCTGCCTTAGGACAGTTACACTTAATTCTCTAGGGAACCTTTGTTGAGAAAGGCAAAATATGCTCTTTCATTAAGTGTTATTCTTCTTCTAAAAGTGGTTATTACCATCTGATATTTTTTCTTCATTTGTTTACTTTTTTGTTTATTTCCTATTTCTTCTGCCTACATTGTAAACTCCTTAAGAGACTATGTTCATTTTCTTCCCTGGTACCTAATATGTATTAAGTATTTATTGGAGGTTAAAAAAAAAAAAGAGGTACAGTGAACTAAGATGGAGCAGCTAGGGGGATGAGAACTACTCTCAAACCCTTTCTTGTTGTTGTTCAGTTGCCAAGTCATCTTTGACTCTGCAGTACCAAGAACTGCAGCATGCCAGGCTTCCCTGTCCTTTACCATCTCCCCGAGTTTGCTCAAATTCATGTCCCTTGAGTCGGTGATGCCATCCAACTGTCTCATCCTTCTTCACTCCTTTCTCCTCCTGCCCTCAATCTTTCCCAGCATCAGAGTCTTTCCCAATGAGTCAGCCTTTCTCATCAGGTAGCCAAAGTATTGAAGCTTCAGCGTCAGTCCTTCCAATGAATATTCAGGGTTGATTGATTAGACCTTTAGGATTGATTGATTAAACCTCCTTGCAGTCCCAGGGACTCTCAGGAGTCTTCTTCAGCACAACAGTTCAAAAGCATCAATTCTTGGAGCAGAAATCCTTTCCAAGGTTGGTCTTTACCATACTGTTGACCCCTCCAGTTCCTTCTTTATGTTATACTATGCTGTGTTGTCCTCAGCAGTCCTCATCACATCTGTAGGTATTTCATGCTTATGCGTGTGTACTGCCCCTCTCCTCTCCCTAGAACATGAGTGCCATATACTGAGTGACTTATCTGACATGCTCTCCTGTGTACTCTCAATATCTCATCCAATGCCTGGCACAAGGCAGTTGTATTATCTAAGCAAATTAAACAGAGGACAAGTCTCTGCCGAAAGAAACTTTGGTCCAGGCTGAACGTAAATCAACCTTGCCATGGACCTTTGAGCTTGTTACTAAGCCTGCCTGTGTGTCAGATACACAGACAGCATCTTTACCCTCCCCTGAGATCCCCATCTGCAAAATTAAGACCCACCTTTTACAGCATAAGGAATAAATCATTCTATGTATAATTACCAGGTGCTGTCTTAGTTTGAGTTCCCCAGAAGCAATCTCTGAAACAAAGATTCCAGTCCAACTAACTTATTTAACAGTGAAGAGAAAGAACGCTGATAAAGGAGTGGGGAGAAAGAAGAGAGTCACGAGTACAGGCAACTGAGCTTAACCCTCCCGGGCAAACTGGGAGACAAAGCAGCATGTGTTCCTCAGACTGACTCCACCAAGGGGAAAGGGAGCTGGGGTATCAATACACCTGTCAGTAATGCATGGAGGGCTGTTCCCAGCAGACATACATTCCTGGGCACGTCTGGGTGGTCTGGCTAACTCTAAAGAAAAGCACTTAGGCCGGGAGATGCGGGAGCTTCCGCTGGAAGTTAGGTTTGCATGCGCTGCAGTAGTAAGGGCAACAGGTTATGGGGTGTAGGGTATAAGGAGGCTTCCAGAAGCAGCTGCTACAAGTGTCTATTGTATGCTTGCAGTAGCCCAGGGTCTGGCATAGTAACCTATATCAAGCAGCGTTTTTATTCATGAACCCTCTGAAATGTTATTCAAACTGGATTCTACATTTTTTTAGGGGAAAGATGCTTAGCAATTATCAGACATTCAAAAGGATCCCTGACCCCAAAGATTTAACAGCCATTGTTATAGAAATCCAACTGACTCCAGGTTTGGCCCTTTCCTAGTTATCCACTGAAAAATATTCCTAGTGTACCAGAGTAAGCATAAAGGCTGTATCTACCCAGAACATCATAGTAATCTCAGGGGAAGATAAAGATGTTCCCACCAATGAGAGTGAAGATCTGAGCCAAGTGTAACCTGCCAACTTGCCAAGGAAAAGAGGCCCTGCCCCCAGCACACACCTTCAGTACACCAAATGGGAGATAATAATCTCTCTCTTATGATCTCTACCTTATAAGGCTGTTGGAAGAATTAAAAGGCATAATGTATGTAATATATTTAGGATTTCCCTGGTGACTCAGTGGTAAAGAATCTACCTGCCAATGCAAGAGATGTGGGTTTGATCCCTGGGTCAGGAAGATCTCCTGGAGAAGGAAATGGCAACCCACTCCACTATTCTTGCCTGGAAAATCCCCATGGACAGAGAAGCCTGATGGGCAATAGTCCATGAGGTCGTAAAGAGTCAGACAAGATTGAGGAACTAAACAACAATGACACCATGTAATATATTTAATTGTCTCACTTAGGTCTCAGCACCACAGGTTTTAGAGAACTAATGCAGAGACCACATTTTTATTCTTCACTGAGGCACCTAGAATCCTTGGATGCATAAAGACATGTTGGGCTGAAATGTAAGTAGAGGGAAAATGAGTGACAGCGTGAGTGGGCATCTGGACCAGTGATTTTTGGCCGATTGGATATTTCCGGAGAGGCCCATTTAAAGCCAATGACACACAGAGAGTGCATTTATTGCATTTTAGCAGTCTAGTGTCATTGAGATTGGACTCTCTGAGTGCTTACATGACCCCGTGATAATGGAGACAGCTGGAAGGTCAGAAATATGGAGATGCTTCGGATGCATTTCCAAATGTTTCCCTGATGCAGCAGGTGGGGGAGTCTGATAGAAATTAGTCTCCTGACACTGTCTATAGGATACCAAGTCAACATGCTGAACTGAATAAATTTCCATCTTATGTACATTCTTTTAAATGGCTTGGCTGGTACATTTTTTGCACTGTCTGCATGTTGGGCAAAGAGCTGCCTAGAGAAGGTAAATAAAATCACAGCCTCACAGATCTTTGGACCAGAAGTGTTTTCAAACACTTGCTTAGAAGTAGTGCTATAGCCTGGGAAAGAATCTGAGTTTTAGTCATCAGATGGCCTGGATGAAAATTCTGGCTTTCTATTTACTTTTCTCTCCAAAGTAAACTTTAATGGTTCTGAGCTATTACAGACCAAAATTCAATACAATCATGTTCAATATGGGAGGTGCGTTATATAATGGGGGTGCTCCAAATTAGATTATTTGGATAATACAATCAATATTTATTAAAGGATAAATTTAAAATTAAAAATATGTTCAAATTTGAATACATATATATATATGTTTAATATATACAATCAAAGTCCAAAGATAACTGCTGTAATTATTTAGAGCCTAGACTCAGAAAATATATTTTTCAGGGAGAGGTATTTTAATACTGACATTGTCTAGAACTGCCAACAAATATTGTTAGTAAAAAGAATACCTTTAATGATTTCAATACTGGTTTTATGACCTTCGACTCACTACACATAAAGAATTAAATCAAATGGCCCTAAAACTCATTGCACTTACACAGAAACTAAATCCAGGTCGTGAAGATTAGTAATGTGCACACACACACGTGTGTGTATGTAGGGGGGTGTGTGTGTGTGTGTGCTGAAAGCAAAACCAGTAGCTGTTATGAGTATCCAGCCCCACCCCTGCTTTGAGATTTCAGGGGTGAACCAAGTTAGGAGGCAGGAGCTGGGCTAATTGACTCAGTTATGCTTATAAGTAAGCAAAATAGAGCAGAGGTCAGCAAACTGCTCCCCACAGGCCAAATCCGCTGGGCCTGCCAGTTTCTGTGAATGATGTTTCATTGGATGACAGCCACACCCGTTTGTGTCTGCAGTGTCTACGGCTGCTTTTATAAAACAGTCACAGAGTTGAGCAGTTGTGACAGAGACCAGATGGACCACAGGCCTAAAATAGTTACTATCTGACTCTCCACTGAAAATACTTGTTGACCTCTGCAATGTAAGACAAGTGAAATCCATATTAGGAACGCGTTCTTGCACCAACTTTTAAAGGCTGCCTCATCCAGAGCTAAGAACTTTCTTTTCCAACCCGGTGGGAAATACTATCAGAACTGACCTTGAAGGAATCTCTTCCTTCCTCCACATTCTTCCATCTCCTCCATCCACACCCATCCCCTCATGGGGATCTCCAATTCTCTCTTGCCCATTTAGGGGAGACAGGGACACAGATCATAAGTGAGTTGCTCAAACCATAATGTCGTGATCCCTCCGCAAACCATGGTGTGGTCTGAACGACCCCAGCCTATATCCCTGGAATATCAACTTTATAGAAAAGTATGAAAATCTCATCTTTCATGAAAGCAAATAAGGAGACTGAGGTGGAGTATAGGACTGCAAAAACTTCCCAGTCTGCTTTGGAAACCCTAATGTCTGCTCCTGAAGGGATAGGCTTACCCTCTGCTAGATTTTTTAGAGGAGAAATTTGGCAACTTTTCTTGTCGGAGCTTGACACTTCAGTGTCAGACTGAGCTGCATTTGACTCTTTGTTTCACGGCTAACTGGCTGTGTGTCTTAAGTGCTCCAAGAGACTCAGGGCCTCCCATTCCGCCAGGCAAGGGGTAAGAGTATCTTCCTGGGAAGACTGCGGGTGAGTTGGAAAAAGATGCTTTGTATCAATGTTTCTCAAACCCCGCTGCCCATGAAAATTATTAAGGAACTTTCTGGATGCCCAAGCTCCACCCTCAGACCAATGAAAATCAGTACTGGCATTTAAAAAATTGCTCCAGGGGATCCTACTGTGAAGCTTGGGTTAAGAAAAGACTGACGTGCATGGAACGTTAGCATGAGTCATAACTGGTTATCAGTAAATGGCAGCTTAAGGTGGGGGCTGGGAGCGTGGGGGGTAAGCGTATGGCTCTCACCTGGGACTGCCCTGTCCTCTGCAAGCTCCAATTTACCCCACTGGGGCAAATAGCCCGGGGTTAACATGGCACCCCACCT
>NW_024072746.1:0-4923 GCF_014754425.2 Oryx dammah
CCCAATACTCAGTTCTCAACCAGAAAATTGGGCCAATGTCCAAAAAGACTAGCTTGGTCCAGGGAGCCACCGGGACAAAGAGATATTACTGGACTACTAAACGAAAAGTGGACTTGGGAGCCCAACGGGTGTCCCACTCATTTCTGGTGATTCCGGAAAGTCCGGCCCCTTTATTAGGAAGAGATCTATTGACCAAAGTCAATGCGCAAATTCACTTTGACTCTGGGGGGATATCAGTCACAGACGGGCTTGGACAACCAATTCATGTGTTATCCCTGGCACTGAGAGATGAATACAGACTATATTCACCAAAGCCCCCTGCAGCGGTGGATCCTGCTATGCAACAGTGGCTTCAGAAATACCCTCTGGCCTGGGCAGAGATAGCAGGAGTAGGGCTGGCCAAGCAAAGACCCCCCATTGTTGTTGAATTAAAAGCAAATGCAATTCCTGTGAGGGTGAAACAGTATCCCATGAGCCAGGAGGCCCGGCAAGGAATTATGCCACACATCCAGCACCTCCTGAAGGCAGGAATTCTCAAAAGGTGCCGGTCCCCATGGAATACTCCCCTGTTGCCTGTGAAAAAGCCCGGGGGAACAGACTTTAGACCAGTCCAAGATCTTCGTGAAGTCAACAAACGGGTGAGTGACATTCATCCCACTGTCCCTAACCCATACACCCTCCTGAGCCGCTTGCCACCAGACTATGTCTGGTATACAATTTTAGACTTGAAAGATGCCTTTTTCAGCTTGCCTTTGGCACCCCAGAGCCAGGAAATCTTCGCTTTTGAATGGGCTGATGAGGACGGCCAAACTGTGGTGCAGCTGACCTGGACTCGCCTCCCACAGGGGTTCAAAAACTCACCAACGTTGTTCAATGAGGCTTTAGGCGAAGATCTCTGTGAGTATCGAACCAGTCACCCCGAAGTCGTTCTGTTGCAGTATGTAGATGACCTAATGCTGGCTGCTACGACTAAGGAGATATGCCTAAAGGCCACAGGCGATCTCCTCCAGACCTTGGGGACATTAGGGTACCGGGCAAGTGCGAAGAAGGCCCAAATTGCTAGACAGGAAGTCATTTATTTGGGATATAAAATAAAACAGGGACAAAGATGGTTGACTCAGGCTATGAAAGAGACTATTCTACAGATCCCTGAGCCAACAACTCCCCGGCATGTGAGAGAGTTTTTGGGGACTGTTGGGTACTGCAGGCTATGGATCATGGGGTTTGCTGAAAAGGCCCGACCTCTATATGAAGGAAGTAGAGAAAATAGAGACTGGACTTGGACTGAGCCAATGAGGCGGGCATTTCAGGAACTTCGACAGGAGTTACTGGAAGCCCCAGCCCTTGCTCTCCCTGACCCAGCTAAGCCGTTTCAACTGTTTGTGGATGAAAAGCAGGGAGTAGGGAAGGGAGTCCTGACGCAGCAATGGGGACCGTGGAGACGGCCTGTGCCATATCTCTCTAAACGACTGGATCCGGTAGCTGCGGGATGGCCACCCTGTCTCCGTATCATCGCGGCCACTGCTCTCCTTGTCCATGATGCTGACAAGCTGACTTATGGACAGCGTCTCCTGGTCTACACTCCTCATGCCATAGAGAGAATCCTCAAACAGCCACCGGGTAAGTGGATTTCTAATGCTCGCTTAACCCATTACCAGCCCCTGCTGCTGGATGCTCCCCGGATACACTTTCAAACACCTTGTTTTCTGAACCCTGCCACTTTGCTACCCATCCCGGAGGAGGACGGGCCCCTCCATGACTGTGTTGAGGTGTTAGCTGAGGTAACCGCCATACGAAAAGACCTCAGCGACTTGCCATTAAAAAACAGTGAGCTGGTATGGTTCATGGATGGGAGCAGTTATATAAAGGATGGACAGAGAAAAGCAGGGGCAGCCATAGTGGATGACACTGGAAGGATCATTTGGGCTGAGGCCTTGCCCCCTGGGACATCAGCTCAAAAAGCAGAACTGATAGCTATGATACAAGCATTAGAGAGGGCAAAAGGGAAAAGAGTCACTGTTTACACTGACAGCCGATATGTATTCGGCACTGTGCACATTCAAGGCCCCATATATAAAGAGCAGGGGCTCTTGACAGTGGAGGGAAAAGAGATTAAAAACGTGCCTGAGATTCGCAGACTCTTGGCAGCCGTCCACTTGCCCCGGGCAGTGTCCATAGTGCATGTCCCGGGACACCAGAAAGGAGAGGGTGCCAGGGCCCGAGGCAACCGTGCAGCCGATGCAGCAGCCCGTGAGGCAGCTGCTGGGGACCACGAGGCTCATATACTGACTGTGGGATTGCCACCACCGGGGATGGGAACGCTTCCCCCAAGCCCCATGTACTCCGCCTCTGATTTGAGCTGGGTGCAAGATAATACCACCCGTCCTGCTGGCAAAAACGGATGGTATCGGGACCAAGATGACAACCTGTTGCTTCCTGCCGACCTGGGCAGGCATCTCTGTACCCATTTACATCAAACCACCCATTTGGGAGAGAAAAAGACTTTGACACTCCTACAAACAGCGCAGTTGCGGTTTCCCCAACAGAAGAAAACCATCCAGGATATAGTCCGCTCCTGCAAGACCTGTCAGATGATGAGACCGGGAAAAGGACAGCACACAGGTGTAAGATATCGGGGGGAAAGGCCAGGACATCATTGGGAAATAGATTTCACTGAGGTAAGGCCAGGCAAGTATGGGTACCGTTACCTGTTAGTTTTGGTTGATACGTTTTCCGGGTGGGTAGAAGCTTACCCCACTAAAAAGGAGACAGCGGTAGTGGTGGCTAAGAAACTCCTAGAAGAGATTATACCTAGGTTTGGGCTGCCGGTATCTACTGGCTCTGACAATGGACCTGCATTTGTGAGTAAAATTGTGCAGGGACTGGCCTCAGCCCTGGGGACCAAATGGAAGTTACATTGCGAGTACAGTCCCCAGAACTCAGGACAGGTAGAAAGAATGAATCGGACCCTAAAAGAAACTTTGACAAAACTGGCAATTGAGACTGGCGGGGACTGGCTGACCCTCCTTCCCTTCGCGCTTTTTCCGGCACGCAATACCCCCTATAAACTAGGTCTGACTCCCTTTGAAATTGTATATGGAAGTCCACCTCCCATTTGTCCAGTGTCTGAAGGAAAGAGTAAACCTCCTCTTTCGTTACGTGCCTTCCAACAGGAAATGCTAGCTTTGAGTAAGGTGCATAAACATATCTGGTCACTAATACGGAAAATTTATGAGAACCAGAATGAAGGGACGATCCCGTCCCATGATATAGGGCCGGGGGGTTGGGTTTGGGTCAAGAGACATCAGTCAAAGACCTTGGAACCAAGATGGAAGGGCCCTTATGTTGTTCTCCTTACCACCCCTACTGCCCTCAAGGTGGACGGAATTGGACCCTGGATACACTGCAGCCACGCACAGAGGGCCACCCCCGAAGAACAAGAGAGGGCCCAAAGAGAATGGAAGCCGATACTGCATCCCTCCAATCCCTTAAAACTGAAACTCGCCCGGCAGCAGGTCTCGGATGGATCAACCTGACTCTTCTGATAATAGCCACCTTCCTGGACCCCGGGACAGTCAGCGCTAACCCTCATCAACCAATGAACCTGACTTGGATGATTCTGAGCGCAACTACGGGAGAGGTAATTAACTCCACCTCGGCCATTCATCCCCAAAACACCTGGTGGCCGGACTTGGAGTTCGACCTCTGTCTTTTGGCCGCAGGATCATGGGACATCGGCGACTGGGAGGTAAAGATGCCCGGCAAGCCTGAATGTGGGGCTGGCATTAATAGGTGTAATACTCGACCCCCCACTAACTCAGGGCCTGGGTGCAGCCACTTCATCCAACGGGCAAGCTTGCGGAAAACACCCTTCTATGTGTGCCCTGGAGGGAGACGGGACCGGGCAACCGTCAATAAATGCGGGGGTGCTGATGAGTTTTATTGTGCCAGCTGGGGATGCGAGTCAACGGGGACAGTCCATTGGGAGCCCCCTACTAGAGGGGACTTGATTACCTTGGGTCGTGTTCCAGGGCCCGCTGGGCTAACTGGGGGACACAAAAGGGGGTCCCTCATAACCGGGCCTTGTATGAATTTTCTTTGTAACCCTGTAAGGCTCAAATTCTCAACTGAAGGGAAGAGGTTCCCTGGATGGGAAGCCGGACAATCTTGGGGCCTACGGTTATATCAGTCAGGATATAACAGTGGGTTGCTGTTCACTGTCAGGTTAAAAGTAGGACCCGTACAGATCGGTCCAACTCGGGGCATAGGGCCCAATTCAATTCTAGTGCCTCGAGAGCCTACCCACGCCCCCATTCGGCCTGCACACACCCCCGCCCGAGAACCCACCCAAATGCCTCCCGGGCCCTACATTACTAACGCAAGCAACTCCCCTCCAGCTAGCCATGCGGGATTTAGTATTAAAGATGAGCAGGACCCATTATTTAATATGATAATCAGCTCCTATCGGGTTCTAAATTCCACGCGCCCAGATCTGACTAGCAGTTGCTGGTTATGTTATGACATCAAACCCCCCTATTATGAAGGTATAGCTGTCCCAGGAAGTTACAGTGCAACCCAAAACCACGCAGCTTGCCGATGGCAGCAGAAAGGAAATGCCAGATTAACCCTCCAACAAGTGACCGGGCAGGGCCTTTGCATAGGAAATGTCCCCCAGATCTATCAACACCTCTGCAAGTCTATAAATTCCACAGTGACAAGCAGGTACCTGGTACCTCCCCAGGACAATTGGTGGGCCTGCTCCACAGGTTTAGCCCCTTGTGTTCACGGGCAGGTGTTAAATAATTCCAAAGATTTCTGTGTATTGGTACTATTAGTCCCCCGACTGTTCTATCACTCCAATAATGAAATCCTCCCAAAACTAGAAGCTGCACACCGGTCTAAGAGAGAGCCAGTCTCAGCCTT
>NW_024072747.1:0-88 GCF_014754425.2 Oryx dammah
GCTGAGAGACGGTGATGCACGAGGGGCTCCTGGGGCCTCGCGCCTGCGGCTTGGCCACCAGGTGAGCGCCGTCCCTCCAAGATGAGCA
>NW_024072747.1:188-4921 GCF_014754425.2 Oryx dammah
CATCCAGAACCGGGGGGGGGGGGTCGCCACTGGAGGAAAAGAGTTACCAGGAAAAAAAAAGACCTTATATCACAATGTGCGCCATGTAAACTTCAGTTCAGTTCAGTTCAGTTCAGTCACTCAGTCGTGTCTGACTCATTGTGACCCCATGAACTGCAGCGCGCCAGGCCTCCCTGTCCGTCACCAACTCTCGGAGTTCACTCAGACTCACATCCATCGAGTCAGTGATGCCATCCAGCCATCTCATCCTGGGTCGTCCCCTTCTCCTCCTGCCCCCAATCTCTCGCAGCATCAGAGTCTTTTCCAATGAGTCAACTCTTTGCATCAGGTGGCCAAAGTACTGGAGCTTCAGCTTCAGCATCATTCCTTCCAAAGAAATCCCAGGGTTGATCTCCTTCAGAATGGAGTGGTTGGATCTCCTTGCAGTCCAAGGGACTCTCAAGAGTCTTCTCCAACACCACAGTTCAAAAGCATCCATTCTTCAGCGCTCAGCCTTCTTCACAGTCCAACTCTCACATCCATACATGACCACAGGAAAAACCATAGCCTTGACTAGACGGACCTTAGTTGGCAAAGTAATGTCTCTGCTTTTGAATATACTATCTAGGTTGGTCATAACTTTTCTTCCTTCCATGGAGTAAGCATCTTTTAATTTCATGGCTGTAGTCACCATCTGCAGTGATTTTGGAGCCCCCAAAAATAAAGTCTGACACTGTTTCCACTGTTTCCCCATCTATTTCCCATGAAGTGATGGGACTGGATGCCATGATCTTCGTTTTCTGAATGTTGAGCTTTAAGCCAACATTTTCACTCTCTTCTTTCACTTTCATCAAGAGGCTTTTTAGTTCCTCTTCACTTTCTGCCATAAGGGTGGTATCATCTGTATATCTGAGGTTATTGATATTTCTCCCGGCAATCTTGATTCCAGCTTGTGTTTTTTCCAGTCCAGCGTTTCTCATGATGTACTCTGCATATAAGTTAAATAAGCAGGGTGACAATATACAGCCTTGACGTACTCCTTTTCCTATTTGGAACCAGTCTGTTGTTCCATGTCCAGTTCTAACTGTTGCTTCCTGACCTGCATACAGATTTCTCAAGAGGCAGGTCAGGTGGTCTGGTACTCCCATCTCTCTTAGCTTTGCATCTTTCTCTTTCTTCTGATACCTAGGTGAAAGTGACAGCAATATGTTATCAAATGCTGAGGTAAGAAGCCAGTCATTCTCAGTGCACAAGCCTGAAGCAAACTGTGCTTGTGTGAGTTGGGGCGAACAGGAGCTGGCTCTGACTCACACAAACATCCACATCCTATCGCTACCCCTGTCTGCTTGTGTGATTTTGGACAGGACACCTAATGTCTTTAATCACCTGTTTCTTTACTTCCAGAGTAGAAATGACAATCCTATGGCTCATAGAGCCGCGTGGAAAATTACATGAGATAAGACATGTGTTGGCACTTCTATGAGGGTAGCTCAGTTCAGTTCAGTCACACAGTCATGTCCAACTCTCTGTGACCCCATGGACACCAGGCCTCCCTGTCCATCACCCACTCCTGGAGCTTACTCAAACTCATGTCCATCGAGTTGGTGATACCATCCAGCCATCTCATCCTCTGTCATCCCCTTCTCCTTCTGCCTTCAATCTTTCCCAGCATCAGGGTCTTTTCCAGTGAGTCAGTTCTTCACATCTGTGAGGGCAGCTAGCATAGTGAGGGTAGCTAGCAATCCCCCCAAACCCCAGGGAATGACTCGTGATACTGAGCGCAGGGTGATCGTGCTTAGCATCCTCTGGATTCTGGTCCTGCTTTGGCTTCTTTCCATCCATCTGGCCTGTTTCTACTTCTGCATCCCCCTTGGTTCAAAAAGACCTCATTACTCTCAACTTTAAAAGTCTACTTTTCACTGTACAAGGTTGGAGGAGTTGGTGGGAAGCAGCCTTTCTCTGTGCTCACTCTGAGCCCTTTGAGTTCAGGAAACAAGGTTCTGAGGCAGCTGACAAAGCTCAGACTTTGGTACTTTTAGAAACCCAGCCAAGATTACAGAGCAAGTGAGAGTGACCAGGATTCAAATGCAGACGAGTCCTGTCCCTGGGTCTCAGGCCCACGGGGGGCCACTTCCCACTCTACTCAGACCCACGGGGGTCCGCTTCCCACTCTACTCAGGTTGCCTCGGGGGGCCTCTTCCCTCTCTGCTCAGGTCGCCTCGGGGGGCTGCTTCCCACTCTGCTCAGATCCCTCATCAGTTGCTTTCATGTCTCTTTGAAGTGACTTTATAGATTTCCTGGGCTTCCCTGGAGGCTCAGCTGTAATAAATCTGCCTGCAGTGCAGGAGATATGAGTTCCATCCCTGAGTCAGGAAGATCCCCTGGAGAAGGAAATGGCAACCCACTTCAGCATTCTTGCCTGCGAAACCCATGGACAGAGGAGCCTGGTGCGCTACAGTCCATGGGTTCACAAAGAGTCAGACACAACTGAGTGATGAAACCACCACCACATTATTATCAAAGCAATCTGTATTTTATTGTAGCAAAGTGAAAAATATTGATAACTAGGAAAGAAGACATTTAAATTTACTTGTATACAATTCAGAAAATCTACCTATCAGAGATGATCTTGCTTCATATTTTGGTTTATTTACTTTCCAATTTAAACATTTCCATGGTGTGAAAGTTGCTATACTTTGTTTAACCAAATCCTTATGCTGAAATAAAGATTATTTCTCATTTGAGAGTACATATTCTAATAGTCAAAATATTTACCTAATTACTTCTTGTAAATTCCCAGGAGTGAGACTTAAAATTTCCATGCCAAGCATAAATCAATTTTACCGCTTTTTGATTTGTATGTACCGTCGAAAGACAAACAAGAAGGAATGCTGAATACTTAGATCTGCCAAGGATGATAGCTACAATCTTTGTTAAATGTGTATGGTATTGTTTTATGAGGCTCTTGCCCCTTAATAGAAGACAAAATAATATCTCAGCCTGAATTTGTTGAGGGAAGTTGACTTTTTTCCCCTGTCTTTTAACAAGCATTTGTATTTCTTTAATGAGGATTTCAGTTTATGGATCTTGCCAAAGTTTTTGCTAGATTGCTTGTTTATTACACACTCGAGGAGCTGTGTGCTGGCAATGTCAGACTTTTGTCAAGTGTATTACAGTTTTGAGTTTGTAGTTTTCCGTTTCCTTTTTGACATGTAAGTGTTTGGCAATGTTGTTGTAAAACCCACGAAGACTTTTCCGTGTACTTTGGCTTTCAGTGTATTGCTTATTTATTAGTTTGCCGGGGCTGCCATGACAAAATAGCACATCCCCAGAAGCTTGAATGGCAGACATGTGTGTTCTTACAGCTCCAGAGGCTGGACATCCAAGATCATAGTGTGCTTGGGGTTGATTCTCCCAAGGACTTGCTCCTTGACTTGCAGACAACGACTTTCTCTGGGTCCTCACTTACCCCTTCCTCTGTGTGCACCCATTCCTGGGGTTTCTTTCTGTGTTCAATTTGCTTTTCTTACATGGACAAGAGTCATACTGGATTAGGGCACAACTTAAAGGCCTCAATTTATTTATCTCTTTAAAAACTCTGTCTGCAGATACAGTCACATTCTGAGTCCCTGCAGGTTAAAACGTCAACACATCTCCCTGGGGGGACACAACCCAGTCCATCAGAGTTTATCAAGGTCTTCCCCATCTCAAGACTGCATACATATTTACACTTTATTCTTAAGGTTTATGGTATCAAATTTTATATTAAATGCCACTTGGAATTTATTTTGATATGTGACATAAATCTTACTGAGAAGTAGATTATACAAAGAAAAGCTTGTAGGTAATATAAGTGCATAATTTGCAGAATATTAGCAAAGCAAATTCTCATGTTCTCAACACCCACTCTCATTTAAAAAGATTCTCATTTTTCTGTATATCTCAATTCTATGTCATCCCCTGCCTTTTATTTGAGATTTGCACATGCATATGAGTTCCTAAAGAGTACACAGGCCTTCCCTCTTTTGTCCCTTTATGTAAGCAGAATCGCAGCGATTGTCCTTTTGTGACATAGTATTTGTTTTGTGTGTGGCGTCGGTTTCTGAGGTTCCTTCATTCGTGCGCATGCGATTGAATTACTTTGCTGCTCTATAGTAGTCCATGCTTTAACCGGACCGAATCCATCCATTCTGCTGTTGCTGGATGTTGGAGCTGTTTGCAGCTCTTTGCTGTTAAGAATATCATTCACGTGTATCTACTTTATGCGCTGGATGGGAATTAATGAAACCTAGGGTGTGCACTTGTCCAGCTGTGCTATGTTACAACAGTTGACATCTGATTAACAAAGAATGACAGCTTCTTCTATTCCACATCTGGGCCAGCCTTTTCACAGTCACTCACAAATGTTTGCTCAACTGTGAGCTGTGAGGTGGTGTTTTGTTGCAATTTTAACTTGTATTTAATTTATCACAAATGAAATTGATCACATTTTAAATGTTCATTGGACGTCCATGTTTCACCTTCCATGCAATGCCTGTTAATGTGTTTTTGACATTTACTTTAAAAAAATATTTATTGGTGAAAGATCTTTACATTTGTTGCACATGTCACTTCCCACTCCCTGGCTTTTGCTTTCCTCATTTTATGATGTCTTTTGATGAGCAGCAGTTGTTACCTGTAACATGATCATATTTATCCATCTTTTGCTTACCCGTTTGTTTGGCTTTTTAAAGAAGTTCTTCATCCCCCAGACA
>NW_024072750.1:0-4917 GCF_014754425.2 Oryx dammah
CAGCACCTGGCCGTCAAGTTAACCCGAGGAGACCTTTCCGACCTCCGGGGCTCATCCTCAGGGGCCTTCAAGGTACCGCATGGTGAAGGCCAATCCACACAAGAAAGGGCTGAACCCGAGGGTCGGTGTGCCACAAGCAGGGGTGGGAAGGGGGCGGGCTTGGTCCCAGGGGACCGAGCTGGCGTGCCCACCGGTCAGCGCCTAGGTCTCAGGTCCCACGGTAACCACAGCCAGCGTCCAGAAGGTTCCAAGCTCCAATCCCCTTCCGTCGTCCGCTTCCATCCCCAGCTCCTCCAGGACCTACACATACAGCTATAGGGAAGTGTTACTCACTCAGTCGTGTCTGACTCTGTGACCCCATGGACTGCAGCCTGCCAGGTCCCTCCATCCATGGGATTCTGCAGGCAAGAATCCCACTGAGAGGGTTGCCAAGCCCTCCTCCAGGGGATCTTCCAGACCCAGGGATAGAACCCTATCTCCTGCTTTGGCAGATGGAATCTTCACCACTGAGCCACATGGGAAGCCCACTGAAATAGCGGGACAGCTAAATGTCTCAGAAATGCCCCCAAATTCCACCCGAGATAATCAGCAGAGGTTGTTTCCACTTTGAGCAGAAAAGCCTACTCTTGGTAGGGAGGGTTAACCCGGGAAGACCCGAGACCCCCAGAGGGAAAGAAACACCCTTGTTTCCAGTTTGTATCCTGTTTATGAGTTTCCGTGGAGTTCGTGTTCCAGGCGCAGGGGTGGAGCGAGAGTTACTGTTTAATTTCCTTTTTCTCTAGTGCATTTGTAATTAAAACCGGGAGGACAAAGGAAAGAAACCTCATACCTCCTCCCCACCCCCAACGCCCCCTCCCCCACCCTCACCCCCCCCCTTCCCCGCCACTCACGAAGGCTCTGAGGAAGGGCGCTTTTTTCTCTTCTGCGATGTATCAGGGTTAAGTGATGCCCACATGGAACCCACGGCCCAAGGGGAGCCCGTCATTCCTGCAGGTGGAGCAGGCCTGCCCGGCCTCTGACGCACACGGCGTGCACACACGGGAGGCCAGCTGACACAGAGCGTCTGCCTTCTGGGACCCCGCTCCCCTCTGCGGAACGACGACCATCGCCTTCGTGAGTTTGACCAGTGAAAACAGAGAGAGGAGAAGAAAAAAAAAAACAAACACCGTTCTGACTTGTATTATACATCACATGGTCTTTCTTCAGTCACTCAGTCGTGTCCGACTCTTTGCGACCCCACGGACTGCAGCACGCCAGGCCTCCCTGTCCATCACCAGCTCCCGGAGTCCACCCAAACCCACGTCCATCGAGTGGGTGATGCGATCCAGCCATCTCGTACTCTGCCGTCCCCTTCTCCTGCCGCCTTCAATCCTTCCCAGCATCGGGGTCTTTTCCAATGAGTCGGTTCGTCCCATCAGGTGGCCAGAGTTTTGGAGCTTCGGCTTCAGTCCTTCAAGGAATCTTCAGGGTTGACTTTCTTTAGTCCACTGTTTGCTGCGGCTAAGTTGCTTCAGTCGTGCCTGACTCTGTGCGACCCCACAGATGGCAGCCCACCAGGCTCCACCATCCCTGGGATTCTTCAGGCAAGAACACTGGAGTGGGTTGCCATTTCCTTCTCCAATGCATGAAAGTGAAAAGTGAAAGGGAAGTCACTCAGTAAGTGTCCGACTCTTCATGACCCCATTGACTACAGCCCACCAGGCTCCTCCGTCCTAGGGATTTTTCAGGCAAGAATACTGGAGTGGGGTGCCATCGCCTTCTCCGAGTCCACTGTTTAGATTATTGCAATTTATTTTGCACAGTTCCATGAATTTGGTCTGTGGAAGCGCGCGCACACACACACACACACACACACACACACACACACTTTGCGCTGAGCCTTGAAAATAGTCAGCAAGCTGCAGCAGAGTGGTGCCTTTACCTGGAAGTACTCAACGCTTCCACCAACCCTTGGAATCTCGGATTGCCTTTGAAGGTAATGGCAACAATTATCTGGGCTTCATAAATACGGAATTACCCTGTAATACTCCTGGTTATTGTATGGCTTTTAAAAAGAGACGTGTGCGTCATGGAAAGCTTTCACCGGAGGAATGAAATCAGTTCCTAGAAGGTGGAACGCAGCTTTGATGTCTCGGGTATAGAGAACCACATGGGGGGAGCCGGGCCTGCTTGTTTGTGGCTGGGAAAGGTCCGGGAGAGGCTGAGGCCCCGGGGTTCCCTACCTGTCCTCTGCAAAGCTCCATGTCTGATGGTCGGCGGGGAAGTAAAATCTCCCCTGATGAGCTGGGAGGGGAACACAGGAATAGGAACGGACGTAGAGATTCTTTTCCTTCGGAGGATGGGGAAAACCTAGGGATGTCATGACTCAGACACAGAATAATGTCCCCAAGGACGTCCACGCCCTGGTCCCCAAGGGGTGGACAGAACAGTGTCCCCAAGGCTGTCTGTCCCCACCCCCATTTCTGGAGGCTAGAATCTGAGCTCAAGGAGTCAGCAAGGCTGGTTCCTCCCAAAATCTCTGTCTTTGGTGTGTGAACGGCCGTCTCCTCCCCGAGGCCCCAGCTGGCCGTCCCTCTGTGTCTCCCTATGTCCGACTTCTCAGGAGGACCCCAGTCCTGTGGGATCAGGACCCACCCTAGTGATCTCATTCTACCTGCATCCCCTCTTTAGAGACACCCATCTCCAAACAGAGTCTGGGGTCCCGGGGGTTAGAACTTCAACACAGCAGTTCGAGGAGGACTCGATTCACCCGCGAACCATCAGCATGTATTGCCTCTCTGCGGTTTTAACCCCGTGAATCCCTTGTTTTATCGGCACCTCTGAGCTTCCCAGGGCGCCAGCAAGAAGTCACGGCCATCAAGTCCTCGGGCACTGCAGCCGTCCCCAGCGGCCCACGCTGAGGGGACCCAGCATGGAGGGAAACAGGACACGCGCCTCAGATAGCTGGTTGCTGCTACTGCTGCTAAGTCGCTTCAGTCGTATCCGACTCTGCAACCCCGTAGAAGGCAGCCCACCAGGCTCCCCCGTCCCTGGGATTCTCCAGGCAAGAACACTGGAGTGGGTTGCCATTGCCTTCTCCAATGCATGAGAGTGAAAAGTGAAAGTGAAGTTGCTCAGTCGTACCCGACTCTTCGCGACCCCATGGACTGCAGCCCACCAGGCTCCTCCATCCATGGGATTTTCCAGGCAAGAGGACTGGAGTGGGGTGCCATTGAACACGTCAAATGACTTCCATGAGCCCAGGCTCTTGCGGCCGTCCCTGGTGGCTCAGCTAGTAAAGAATCCACCTGCAAGGCAGGAGACCCCGGTTCGATTCCTGGGTCAGGAAGATCTGCTGGAGAAGGAAACAGCTACCCACCCCAGTATTCCTGGGCTTCCCTGGTGGCTCAGCTGGTAAAGAATCCACCTGCAATGCGGGAGACCTTGGTTTGATCCGTGGGTCGGGAAGATCCCCTGAAGAAGGGAATAGCCAACCCACTCCAGTGTTCTTGCTTGGAGAATCCCATGGACAGAGGAGCCTGGTGACGTACAGTCCATGGGGTCGAAAAGAGTTGGGCACGACTTAGCGACTAACACCTACAGCTGCTTTACAAAGCTGTGTCCGTTTCTGCTGTACAGGAAAGTGAGTCAGCTGCGACGTGAAACTGTTAGTCGCTGGAGCCCGTGTCTCCTGCATTGGGAGACGGGTTCTTCACCACTGAGCCGCTTGGGAAGCCTTTAACACACCATAGGGAAAGTGACTTCTTTATTATTATTGCTGCGATTCAGTCCCTAGGTCGTGTCCCACCCTTTGCGACCGCATGGACCACAGCACGCCAGGCCTCCCTGTCCATCACCAACTCCCGGCGCTCGCTCAAACTCGTGTCCATCGAGTCGGTGATGCCACCCAACCGTCTCATCCTCTGTCGTCCCCTTCTCCTCCTGCCCTCAATCTTTCCCAGCATCAGGGTCTTTTCCAGTGAGTCAGCTCTTCGCATCAGGTGGACACAGCGTTGGAGCTCTGGCTTCAGCGTCAGTCCTTCCAATGAATATTCAGGGTTGATTTCCTTTAGGAGGGACTGGTTGGATTCTTGCAGACCAAGCGAGTTTCAAGAGTCTTCTCCAACACCGCAGTTCAAAAGCATCAAACGTGGAGGCTGCTAACCACCGTCCTAGGATGGAATCACTTTCATGGACAGAGGGTCCCGACGGACTACAGTCCCTAGGGTCACAAAGAGTCGGACACGACTGAGCAACGAATGCTTTCACGCAGTGTGTCTGTCGTGTGGACTCTGACCCGCCCGGTCTGTGATGAAGACCCAACAGGCATGCGGAGAACGGAAGGAGTGGGGCTTTCAACGCCCCCGGGCGCCCCGTTTGGAGGTCTCGGGAGGCGCCCACCTCGTCTGCATCCGCTGGGGGCAAGGCCAGCCTCCCGCGCAAACGCAGCTCTCCCGGCCTGCCTTTGTGTGCCGCGGAGGTGATCTGTTAGCCGGGTCCCACGCTTCCCTCTTTCAACCTCTCAAATTGGCGTTTGCTCCTAATGGGAGACAGAGGGGCCCGGCGCGTTCCCGGCGCGCGCTCGTTAGCATCTGCGGGCAGGACCGGGCGTGATGAGGTGCTAATCGGATACAGCACCGGCAGAAGAGGCCCCGACGTCTCTGCCTCACGTCTGGGTGAAATACGGCCCTGATCTGCGCGGCTTTCATGTGGCTGCAGGAATGCGGGTCCCCCCACCCCCGCCCAGACCCCCTCACCCACCCGCGCCAGCCTCTCCTCCCCGACTCCACCCCCGGCCTCACCCAACCCCTGCCCGAGCCTTTGAAAGCCTGAGTCGGCTTTCCTGAACCCGGAGTTTCTCTGGGTTGCCCCGCTCCCACGCCGGGAAAGGGATAGGCCGCCCGTGTGTGTGTGTGTGTGTGTGTGTGTGTGTGTGTG
>NW_024072751.1:0-4917 GCF_014754425.2 Oryx dammah
TGCCATAAGGGTGGTGTCATCTGCATATCTGAGGTTCTTGATATTTCTCCTGGCAATCTTCATTCCAGCTTGTGTTTCTTCCAGTCCAGCGTTTCTCATGATGGACTCTGCATAGAAGTTAAATAAGCAGGGTGACAATATACAGCCTTCACGTACTCCTTTTCCTATTTGGAACCAGTCTGTTGTTCCATGTCCAGTTCTAACTGTTGCTTCCTGATCTGCATACAGATTTCTCAAGAGGCGGATTAGGTGGTCTGGTATTCCCATCTCTTTCAGAATTTTCCACAGTTTATTGTGATCCACACAGTCAAAGGCTTTGGCATAGTCAATAAAGCAGAAATAGATGTTTTTCTGGAACTCTCTTGCTTTTTCCATGATCCAGCGGATGTTGGCAATTTGATTTCTGGTTCCTCTGCCTTTTCTAAAACCAGCTTGAACATCAGGAAGTTCACGGTTCACATATTGCTGAAGCCTGGCTTGGAGAATTTTGAGCATTACTTTACTAGCATGTGAGATGAATGCAATTGTGCGGTAGTTTGAGCATTCTTTGGCATTGCCTTTCTTTGGGACTGGAATGAAAACTGACCTTTTCCAGTCCTGTGGCCACTGCTGAGTTTTCCAAATTTGCTGGCATATTGAGTGCAGCACTTTCACAGCATCATCTTTCAACGATTTGAAATAGCTCTACTGGAATTCCATCACCTCCACTAGCTTTGTTCGTAGTGATGCTTTCCAAGGCCCACCTGACTTCACATTCCAAGATGTCTGGCTCTAGATGAGTGATCACACCATCGTGATTATCGGGGTTGTGAAGATCTTTTTTGTACAGTTCTTCTGTGTATTCTTGCCATCTCTTAATATCTTCTGCTTCTGTTAGGTCCATACCATTTCTGTCCTTTATCGAGCCCATCTTTGCATGAAATGTTCCCTTGGTATCTCTAATTTTCTTGAAGAGATCTCCAGTCTTTCCCATTCTGTGTTTTCCTCTATTTCTTTGCACTGATCGCTGAAGGAGGCTTTCTTATCTCTTCTTGCTATTCTTTGGAAGTCTGCATTCAGATGCTTATATCTTTCCTTTTCTCCTATGCCCTTACCATATGGTAATATATATCATTAAAAAGTTCCTAGGGAAAAGGCCTTTCGCTGGTGGAAATCAGTATTCAACTAAAAACTAGTTGCAGGCTTCTGCTGCTGGCAGCCATCGGCCTTTTCAAAGCTGCTGGGGTTGGGGTGACAGCAGTTCCTAAACAACACTGAATAAAGGTGAGAAATGGGGAGATCATAAAGGTGCTACACCTTAGAAAAAACAGACCAACCTTTATCTATTTAGGCCCTACTACATGCCTATCTCTGTGCTATACATTTGAGAGCAAAAAGAATCTGATCCTAAGGAATTAAATATAATCAATTTGGAGACATGAAAGTATACATTAAACAATGAGAGAACAACTACATTTAAATATTTTTTTCTAAAGGAAAAACATAATTGAATGTAGTCACGAAATGCCTTTTTTACAGGAAGGTAGACTACCTGAGGCAGGATTTAGACAGAAGAGGTCCAGGGAGGGCACTCCCCAGAGTGATGACACTAAATACCCATTCACACACATACAGAAACAGGTGTAAGGAAGGTGTATGTGAAGGCACTACTGCTTTCAAATTAACTAGAACAAAAAATTTATACAGAGTACATCAGCAAATAAGATACTCAGGGAAGCAGGCGACACTGAGTGTCTGGGAGAGTCTGGACAAAGATTCATTGTAAAGGGAGCCTCTAGTTCGTTAAGCAAAGAATAACAAGGTGGCAGCCACCACAGTTACAAAGGTTAGATTAGGAAATCAGTTGGTGTCTTAGGAACTAGGGGTGGAGGGCAGAAGCAGACAGAGGACAAGCAGAAAGGTGTTTCAACAATCTCTATACACTTATCTCTATACACATAAAGAGAAACTGACTTAGGCTGGGGATAAAGGGGAAATATTTAAAAGGGAAGGGAAAGAGGTATGGGGAAATTTCAGTGAAGAAAAATGAACAGAATTTGGTAATTATGTGGATATAATGGGAAAGAGAATAAAGCCAAAGATGACTTCAAGATTTTAAAGCCTGATGTGAACCAGGGAGCATTTTACTATACTACGTGAAGCTTTAGCATCTGCGAACGTGTGACTGTAATGCTATTTGGAAGTCGACAGCACAGGGACAGGACGACAGGACAGTGCTGGGGTTTCAGGCGCTTGTTTATTACTTTGTTTCAACATTTGTTGTTACGTGCTTAACAGTGTGCTGAGGGCTCAGAATATAACAACCAGTGGAGCTATGGTCTAGGCTAGAAGTATGGACACGTCTCCAGACACTGTCCAATAAGCAGCTGCAAATACACAATTCAGGCAGAAAGAGGTCTGGACAACAGAGGGGTCTCAGCAGGTTGAGCAAACTCCGGGAGACGGTGAGGCACAGGGAAGCCTGGTGTGCTGCAATCCATGGGGTCACAAGCAGTCAGACACGATTTAGCGACTGAACAATAGAAGAAAAAAGTAACTGTTAGGCTTGCTGCTTGTGGGCCAGATGCTGTGATGTAAACTTGAAACAGAGAGATGGAGACCCTTGTTTTTTTCTTTGTCTTCGACATGTACCGTTTTCAAACTGGAAAAAGGAGAATACATACTGTGAAGTGAAGAGACTGTGAGCACCCATGGTGAGGCTCACCCACAGAAAAGTTCATGCTCTTCTCACTTGGATGAATTATATCTCAGGGTGCTGGGAAAACTCACAGCTGAGTCTGAGCCCTGTGAGGTAATCAGGCCAGAATCACAGGGACAGGGGGAGTGCTGAGAAAGAGAGAGAAGCGTATGTAGTTCTGATTATAGGAAGAAGGAAAACAAAAAGCCCACTATAACTTTGCAACATTGCAGACACAACTGGAAATCTGGAAATTCACACTCTGGGCACCACTGTGGAAGAGACTTTCAAAGTGGAGCACATTCGTAGAAAAGGGACTTGGGGAAACTCCTTAAAACCATGTTAAACCGGGGAGGACTGAAAAAACCAAGGTGATCCTGTAGCAGGAAGAGCAGCTGATATACCGCATACACACATGAGCAGACTTTGAAAATATTTTGCTATGCAGATTTAGAAAAATTCCAGAGCGAGTACTTCAAGGATAGTGAAGGGACTAAAACTATATTAAAGAGAAGCTGGAAGGAAATGAGGACATTTAGCTAAAGGGAGCAGAAACGTGGGGTGGGGCCTGGTAGACAGGAACAATAACCATCTTCAAACATCTCAGGAAGCACATTAGAGAGGGACAGACTCTGTTACTCTCAGAGGGCAGGGCTAGAGATGAGAAGCCGTATTTTACCTCTGTATTAGGAATTACGAATGGTCAGAAATGGAATGGGCTACCCAGGGAGAGACCAAGCTGCCCATGCCTGGAGCAGAAGCAGAAGCAAGACAATGCCAGGAACACGACTGAGAGGGAGAGGACCATCGGAAGGTGATTAAAAGAAGGTGACTGTGTTTAACAAGCAGTGTTAATAATCTTGGAAGAAAGGTTCCAGGAAGAGTTTTAGGGAGCAGAAACTGAAAAGACAAATACAAAATGAAACAGATTGACAATAAACAGAGGTAAAGATCACATATTCAAAGAGATGACCAGCAAGACAAGGTCCTTCCTTCAAAGTTTGGATCAAAAGGTGTCCAGAAAGTCTTATGTGATTCATATCCATAGGTTTTACTGTAAGACTGTGGCTTCTAAAGGCAAGTAGGCACATTCTACCTTTCAGAATATGTTCCTTTGTCTCACAAAATAGAAAGCACACTCTGGAATTAGACAAAGTTGTTTTGAAGTTAGGACTCCACCACCACAGGACCTTGGGAAGTCCTGTCTCGAGTTCCTGTCTTCTCTGCACAACACGGATGGACCTGGAGGGCATTATGCTTAGTGAGATACGTCAGACAGAAGAGGCAGATACTGTATAGTATCACTTATATGTGGAATTTAAAATGTATAACTAGTGAATATAACGAAAAAAACCCTCACAGATATAGAGAACAGACTAGACATTCCCAGTGGGGAGAAGGAAGGAAGGAGGGGCCGTACAGGAGCAGGGGATCAAAGGTACAAACTATTAGTCGTTATGCTGTTTAGTCACTCAACTGTGTTGATTTTTTGTGACCCCGTGGACTGTAGTCCACCAGGCTCCTCTGTCCATGGGATTCTCCAGGCAAGAATACTGGAGTGGGTTGCCGTTTAGTTCTCCAGGGGATCTTCCTGACTCGGGGACTGAACCCACGTCTCCTGTACTGGACTACTGGGCCACAAGTATAAAATAAGCTACAAAGATACGCTGTACCATATGGAGAATGTAACGGGCATTTTATAACAACTACAAATGCAGGAAAACCTTTAAAAATTGTGAATCACTAGATTATACATCTGTAACATGATACTGTACAGCAACTATACTTCAATTTAAAAAAGGCAGTGATCTCTTTTTTGAAGTCAGAGGATAAAGCTGTGGACTTAAGATTTAATGCATAAACAACAGCATAAAATTTCAAACTAGTAACCAGAAAGCATAAAAGGCTTAGATTAAATCACTAAGACTAAGACAGGGAGGGAAATTATTCACTTCTGAGAGAAAACAATAGTGAGTATTCATTTGCACAAGCGGTCCTCTTCCTTCTTTTAGCTGGGTTAGGATAGGAAAATACGTGAACCGTGAACTCCCTGATGTTCAAGCTGGTTTTAGAAAAGGCAGAGGAACCAGAGATCAAATTGCCAACATCTGCTGGATCATGGAAAAAGCAAGAGAGTTCCAGAAAAACATCTATTTCTGCTTTATTGACTATGCCAAAGCCTTTGACTGTGTGGATCACAATCAACTGTGGAAAATTCTGAAAGAGATGGGAATACCAGA
>NW_024072752.1:0-4917 GCF_014754425.2 Oryx dammah
AACTCAACTGAACTGAACTGAAAGAAACAAAAGACCTATTATAGAAAACTATGAAACACTGGTGAAAGAATTCAAACAGGACACAAATAGATGGAGAAATATACTATGTTCATTTATTGGAAGAATCAATATAGTGAAAATGAGTATACTACCCAAAGCAATCTATAGATTCAATGCACTCCCTATCAAGCTACCAAAGGTATTTTTCACAGAACTAGAACAAATAATTTCACAATTTGTATGGAAATACAAAAAACCTTGAATAGCCAAAGCAATCTTGAGAAAGAAGAATGGAACTGGACAAATAACCTACTTGACTTCAGGCTCTACTACAAAGCCACAGTCATCAAGACAGTATAGTACTGGCACAAAGACAGAACTATAGATCAACGAAACAAAATAGAAAGCCCAGAGATAAATCCACGCACCTATGGACACCTTATCTTTGACAAAGGAGGCAAGAATATACAATGGAGAAGAGACAATCTCTTTAACAAGTTGTGCTGGGAAAACTTTCCACTTGTAAAAGAATGAAACTAGAACACTTTCTAACACTGCCAGGAGCCAGCGTGAGGAATCCCGCCTATGGCAATGGTCATGAGGAAGGAAGCCAGACAAAGTGCAAAGGCGTGATCTAGCTTCAGGGGTTCCCCCTGAGTTTTCCTGAACATCTACTCCCTAAAAACGAGAGTCTGCCTGCACACCACCACTTTTCTCTGGAAAGAGTTAACTCAGGGCTCCAGTTAACAGTCTCCTGCAAAAGGAGTATCTCAACTCAAACCCCCTCTGATGGCTCTCTAACTTGCCTGACAGTTAGAGACTTTTACAATTTGTGGATTGTTTACAGCCCCCAAACCACAAGAGGCACAAAGCTTAAAGCATCTTAAGATACAGAGACTTTTCTAAAGAGCTAAAAGCAGGCGGTGGCAGCAGGCCGGTGCACTAAGCGTGGCCGAGAGCTACCCCACGTGCGAAGTCAGGGACAACGGCCCAGAGTGCCAGGCTGCGATGGTGCAGGAACGGCTGGGAGGAGCCACCCCGTGTCCGAGGCCAGGGCTGGTGGCCGGGAGGAGCAACCCGAGGAGCGGTGGCTGAACAGGCACAGGAGGGCCTAGAGGAGCTATCCCATGTTGAAGGTCAGGAAGGGTGGCGGTAAGGAGATACCCCTCGTCCAAGGTAAGGAGCAGTGGCTGTGCTTTGCTGGAGCAGTCGTGAAGAGATACCTGATGCCCAAGGTAAGAGAAACCCAAGTAAGATGGTAGGTGTTGCAAGAGGGTATCAGAGGGCAGACACACTGAAACCAAACTCACTGAAAACTAGTCAATCTAATCACACTAGGACCACAGCCTTGTCTAACTCAATGAAACCAAGCCATGCCTGCAGGGCAACCCAAGATGGGCGGGTCATGGTGGAGAGGTCTGACAGAATGTGGTCCACTGAAGAAGAAAATGGTAAGCCACTTCAGTATTCTTGCCTTGAGAACCCCAGGAACAGTATGAAAAGGCAAAACGATAGGATACCAAAAGAGGAACTCCCCAGGTCATTAGGTGCCCAATATGCTACTGGAGATCAGTGGAGAAATAACTCCAGAAAGAATGAAGCGATGGAGCCAAAACAAAAAAAATACCCAGTTGTGGATGTGACTGGTGATAGAAGCAAGATCTGATGCTGTAAAGAGCAATATTGCATAGAAACCTGGAATGTTAGGTCCATGAATCAAGGCAAATTGGAAGTGGTCAAAGAAGAGATGGCAAGTGTGAACGTTGACAGTCTAGGAATCAGCGAACTAAAATGGACTGGAATGGGTGAATTTAACTCAGATGACCATTATATCTACTACTGCGGGCAGGAATCCCTCAGAAGAAATGGAGTAGCCATCATGGTCAACAAAAGAGTCTGAAATGCAGTACTTGGATGCAATCTCAAAAACGACAGAATGATCTCTGTTCATCTCCAAGGTAAACCATTCAATATCAGTTATCCAAGTCTATGCCCCAACCAGTAACGCTGAAGAAATTGAAGTTGAACGGTTTTATGAAGACCTACAAGATCTTTTAGAACTAACACTCATAAAAGATGTCCTTTTCATTATAGGGGACTGGAATGCAAAAGTAGGAAGTCAAGAAACACCTGGAGTAACAGGCAACTTTGGCCTTGGAATGTGGAATGAAGCAGAGCAAAAACTAAGAGTTTTGCCAAGAAAATGCACTGGTCATAGCAAACACCCTCTTTCAACAACACAAGAGAAGACTCCACACATGGACATCACCAGATGGTCAACACGGAAATCAGATTGATTATATTCTTTGCAGTCAAAGATGGAGAAGCTGTATACAGTCAACAAAAACAAGACCAGGAGCTGACTGTGGCTCAGATCATGAACTCCTTATTACCAAATTCAGACTCAAATTGAAGAAAGTAGGGAAACCGCTAGACCGTTCAGGTATGACCTAACAAATCCCCTATGATTATACAGTGGAAGTGAGAAATAGATTTAAGGGCCTAGATCTGATAGATAGAGTGCCTGATGAACTATGGACTGAGGTTCATGACGTTGTACTAGAGACAGGGATCAAGATCATCCCCATGGAAAAGAAATGCAAAAAAGCAAAATGGCTGCCTGGGGAGGCCTTACAAATAGCTGTGAAAAGAAGAGAGGTGAAAAGCCAAGGAGAAAAGGAAAGATATAAGCATCTGAATGCAGAGTTCCAAAGAATATCAAGAAGAGATAAGAAAGCCTTCCTCAGCGATCAATGCAAAGAAATAGAGGAAAACAGCAGAATGGGAAAGACTAGAGATCTCTTTAAGAAAATTAGAGATACCAAGGGAACATTTCATGCAAAGATGGGTTCAATAAAGGACAGAAATGGTATGGACCTAACAGAAGCAGAAGGTATTAAGAAGAGGTGGCAAGAATACACGGAAGAACTGTACAAAAAAGATCTTCAAGACCCAGATAATCATGATGATGTGATCACTAATCTATAGCCAGTCATCTTGGAATGTGAAGTCAAGTGGGCCTTAGAAAGCATCACTATGAACAAAGCTAGTGGAGGTGATGGATTTCTAGTGGAGCTGCTTCAAATCCTGAAAGATGATGGTGTGAAAGTGCTGCACTCAACATGCCAGCAAATTTGGAAAACTCAGCAGTGGCCACGGGACTGGAAAAAGTCAGTTTTCATTCCAATTCCAAAGAAAGGCAATGCAAAAGAATGCTCAGACTACCGCACAGTTGCACTCATCTCACATGCTAGTAAAGTAATGCTCAAAATTCTCCAAGCCAGGCTTCAGCAATACGTGAACCGTGAACTCCCTGATGTTCAAGCTGGTTTTAGAACAGGCAGAGGAACCAGCGATCAAATTGCCAATATCCGCTGGATCATGGAAAAAGCAAGAGAGTTCCAGAAAAGCATCTATTTCTGCTTTATTGACTATGCCAAAGCCTTTGACTGTGTGGGTCACAAGAAACTGTGGAAAATTCTGAAAGAGATGGGAATACCAGACCACCTAACCTGCCTCTTGAGGAATCTGTATGCAGTTCAGGAAGCAACAGTTAGAACTGGACATGGAACAACAGACTGGTTCCAAATAGGAAAAGGAGTACGTCAAGGCTGTATATTGTCACCCTGTTATTTAATTTTTATGCAGAGCACATCATGAGAAATGCTGGACTGAAAGAAACACAAGCTGGAATCAAGATTGCCAGGAGAAATATCAATAGCCTCAGATATGCAGATGACACAACCCTTATGGCAGAAAATGAAGAGGAGCTAAGAAGCCTCTTGATGAAAGTGAAAGAGGAGAGAGAAAAAGTTGGCTTAAATCTCAACATTCAGAAAACGAAGATCATGGCATCTGGTCCCATCACTTCATGGGAAATAGATGGGGAAACAGTGGAAACAGTGTCAGACTTTATTTTTTGGGACTCCAAAATCACTGCAGGTGGTGACTGCAGCCATGAAATTAAAAGACACTTAGTCCTTGGAAGAAAAGTTATGAGCAACCTAGATAGCATATTCAAAAGCAGAGACATTACTTTGCCGACTAAGGTCCATCTAGTCAAGGCTATGGTTTTTCCCGTGGTCATGTATGGATGTGAGAGTTGGACTGTGAAGAAGGCTGAGTGCCGAAGAATTGATGCTTTTGAACTGTGGTGTTGGAGAAGACTCTTGAGAGTCCCTTGGACTGCAAGGAGATCCAACCAGTCCATTCTGAAGGAGATCAACGCTGGGATTTCTTTGGAAGGAATGATGCTAAAGCTGAAGCTCCAGTACGTCGGACACCTCATGTGAAGAGTTGACTCATTGGAAAAGACTCTGATGCTGGGAGGGATTGGGGGCAGGAGCAGAAGGGGATGACCGAGGATGAGATGGCTGGATGGCATCACGGACTTGATGGACGTCAGTCTGAGTGAACTCCGGGAGATGGTGATGGACAGGGAGGCCTGGTGTGCTGCGATTCATGGGGTTGCAAAGAGTCACACATGACTGAGCCACTGAACTGAACTGAACTGAATGTTAAGAGACTGTTTTACATTCCTAGATAAAATTCAATTTGGTCATGATGTGATATCGTATTTATTTTAGATATATTCACTTTATATTTATTTTTTAACAGTCTTGAGTGTGATTATACTAAAATTTTCCTTAGGAAAGCAGGGATTATAGTTTGAATAGTTCAGTGATGACACGGTTGAAAAACGTGCTGCTTTACAATTAAGCTATAAAATTGTGAATGACAAATTTCATATGTCTTGAAAATTCATTCCTGATCACATTTTCTCCATTTTTTTTTTTAAGATACAGACTTGTGATCTTCAGTGAATAGCAGTAGCAGCCTTTGAGAGAGCTGCTAGAAAAGAGTACTCATGGACATCATGACATAATGATGTCACCAACGTTGAATGCTCGTACTAGA
>NW_024072754.1:0-1432 GCF_014754425.2 Oryx dammah
TTGAAGTTCAAGAGGGAAGGGGTGATTTGTCTGGAGACGCCTCAGCGGAAAAGGGCCTCATCTCGCCTGGAGGGGAGAACCTCCTGGATTTTCTCGAGTTGCGGCGGGACCTTCTCGAGTTACGACGGTGACCTCTGGGACCCTCCCTCTTGGTCTCAGGAAAGGCCAGTCTCCATGCAAGTTGCGTGGGGCCTCTCGGGATTACTCTCCAGTAAGTTTCGGGGCCTAAGACCTCGTGTGGATCAGACCGGAACCTGAGGATTCCCCTAAAGTGATGACAGGGATATTGGGGTAACACTGGAAGCTCCACAGGGGGGTCAGTCCTCGTCTCGACTGGGGACATGCACGTCCGCTTTTCTCACGAGCTGGAGCAGCCGTGGCAGGCTTCCCGGTGCCTTGATACAGGGATCTGTGGCATTCTTTGGAGGCTCTCCCTCGAGGCTTTCCGACAGGGCTGTCACACGTGCCACTATTGTGTGAGTCGATCCTCGGCGTGCATGTCGAGGACGTGCAGGGTAATCAGGTTCTTCTGGAGTGGACTGAGACATTTTGTGCACATTGCGAATGGTGGCACGACCCCTGGAGTTCCTCTCGACTTTCCTGTGGAGAGCGCCTCCTCCGAGATGCGAAAGGAAATCAGGGAATCCTTTCCCGACGAAGCAGGGAATGGAAACCTAATCTCGAGCTATGAGGAGGAAACGGGGCTCCTCTTGATGTGGGCGGGAACCTCGGTGTTCCTCTCGAGTGGAGGCGGGTATGTCGGGGAACTTCTTGAGTTGCAGAAATGGTGTAAAGGACCGTTTCGAAGTTCAAGAGGGAAGGGGTGATTTGTCTGGAGACGCCTCAGTGGAAAAGGGCCTCATCTCGCCTGGAGGGGAGAACCTCCTGGATTTGCTCGAGTTGCGGCGGGACCTTCTCGAGTTACGACGGGGACCTCTGGGACCCTCCCTTGTGGCCTCAGGAAAGGCCAATCTCAATGCGATTTGCGTGTGGCCTGTCGGGATTCCTCTGCAGTCGGTGCCGGGGCCTAAGACCTCATCTGGAGCCTATGACGGAACCTGAGAATTCCCCTCCAGTGCTTACATGGATCTTGGGGTCCTTCTGGAGGCTCCACCGGGGAGTCAGTCCTCGTCTCGAGTGGGGACATGCACGTCCGCTTTCCTCACAAGCTGAAGCAGTCGTGGCAGGCTTCCTGTCGCCTTGATACAGGGAACTTTGACATTCTTTGGAGGCTTTCCCACGAGGCTTTCCCACGAGGCTTTCCAGCAGGGCTGTCACACGTTCCACGGTGGTGTGAGTGGATCCTCGGCGTGCATGTCGAGGAAGTGCAGGGAAATCAGGTTCTTCTGGTGTGGACTGAGACATTTTGTGCACATTGGGAATGGTGGCACGACCCCTGGAGTTCCTCTCGACTTTCCTGTTACATCTCGGA
>NW_024072754.1:1532-4915 GCF_014754425.2 Oryx dammah
GCACATTGGGAATGGTGGCACGACCCCTGGAGTTCCTCTCGACTTTCCTGTGGAGAGCGTCTCCTACGAGATGTAACAGGAAAATCGGGAGTCCTTTCCTGACGAAGCAGGGAAAGGAACCCTCCTCTCGAGCTATGAGGAGGAAACGGGGCTCCTCTTGATGTGGGCGGGACCCTCGGTGTTCCTCTCGAGTCGAGGCGGGTATGTCGGGGAACTTCTGGAGTTGTAGCAAGGGTGTGAAGTACCCTTTCGAAGTTCAAGAGGGAAGTTGTGATTTGCCTCGACAGGCCTCAGCGGAAAAGGGCCTCATCTCACTTGGAGGGGAGAACCTCCTGGATTTTCACGAGATGCGGCGGGACCTTCTCGAGTTTCGTCGGGGACATCTGGAACCCTCCCTTGTGGCCTCAGGAAAGGCCAATCTCCATGCGATTTGCGAGTGGCCTGTCGGGATTCCTCTACAGTAGGTGCCGGGGCCTAAGACCTCATGTGGAGCCTATGACGGAACCTGAGGATTCCCCTCCAGTGCTTACATGGATCTTGGGGTCCTTCTGGAGGCTCCACCGGGGAGTCAGTCCTCGTCTCGAGTGTGGACATGCAAGTCCGCTTTCCTCACAAGCTGAAGCAGTCGTGGCAGGCTTCCCGTCGCCTTGATACAGGGATCTGTGGCATTCTTTGTTCTCTTTCCGGCGAGGCTTTCCAGCAGGGCTGTCACACGTGCCACTGTGGTGTGAGTCGATCCTCGGCGTGCATGTCGAGGATGTGCAGGGAAATCAGGTTCTTCTGGTGTGGAGTGAGACATTTTGTGCACATTGGGAATGGTGGCATGACCCCTGGAGTTCCTCACGACCTTCCTGTGGAGAGTGCCTCCTGCGAGATGCGACAGGAAAGCCGGGAATCCTTTCCCGACGAAGCAGGGAAAGGAACCCTCATCTCGAGCTATGAGGAGGAAAGGGGGCTCCTCTTCATGTCGGCGGGACACTCGGTGTTCCTCTCGAGTGGAGGCGGGTATGTCGTGGAACTTCTTGAGTTGCAGCAAGGGTGTAAAGGTCCGTTTCGAAGTTCAAGAGGGAAGGGGTGATTTGTCTGGAGACGGCTCAGCGGAAAAGGGCCTCATCTCGCCTGGAGGGGAGAACCTCCTGGATTTTCTCGAGTTGCGGCGGGACCTTCACGAGTTACGAAGGGGACCTCTGGGACCCTCCCTTGTGGCCTCAGGAAAGGCCAATCTCCATGGGATTTGCGAGTGGCCTGTCGGAATTCCTCTGCAGTCGGTGCCGGGGCCTAAGACCTCAAGTGGAGCATATGACGGAACCTGAGGATTCCCCTCCAGTGCTTACATGGATCTTGGGGTCCTTCTCGAGGCTCCACTGGGTAGTCAGTCTTCGCCTCAAGTAGGGACATGCACGTCCGCTTTCCTCACAAGCTGAAGCAGTCGTGGTAGGCTTCCCGTCGCCTTGATACAGGGATCTGTGGCATTCTTTGGAGGCTTTCCCACGAGGCTTTACCACGAGGCTTTCCCACGAGGCTTTCAGCAGGGCTGTCACACGTTCCACGGTGGTGTGAGTGGATCCTCGGCGTGCATGTCGAGGAAATGCAGGGAAATCAGGTTCTTCTGGTGTGGACTGAGATATTTTGTGCACATTGGGAATGGTGGCACGTCCCCTGGAGTTCCTCTCGACTTTCCTGTGGAGAGCGCCTCCTCCGAGAAGTAACAGGAAAATCGGGAGTCCTTTCCTGACGAAGCAGGGAAAGGAACCCTCATCTCGAGCTATGAGGAGGAAACGGGGCTCCTCTTGATGTGGGCGGGACCCTAGGTGTTCCTCTCGAGTGGAGGCGGGTATGTCGGGGAACTTCTGGAGTTGTAGCAAGGGTGTGAAGGACCCTTTCGAAGTTCAAGAGGGAAGGTGTGATTTGCCTCGAGAGGCCTCAGCGGAAAAGGGCCTCATCTCGCCTTGAGGGGAGAACCTCCTGGATTTTCTCGAGTTGCGGCGGGACCTTCTCGAGTTACGAAGGGGACCTCTGGGACCCTTCCTCTAGGCCTCAGGAAAGGCCAGTCTGCATGCGAGTTGCGTGGGGCCACTCGGGATTCCTCTCCAGTAAGTCTCGGGGCCTAAGACCTCGTGGGGATAGAGACCGGAACCTGAGGATTCCTCTAAAGGGCTGACAAGGATCTTGGGGTACCACTGGAGGCTCCACAGGGGGGTCAGTCCTCGTCTCGAGTGGGGACATGCACGTCCGCTTTCCTCACGAGCTGGAGCAGCCGTGGCAGGCTTCCCGGCGCCTTGATACAGGGATCTGTGTCATTCTTTGGAGGCTTTCCGCGAGGCTTTCCGACAGGGCTGTCAGAAGTGCCACTGTGGTGTGCGTTGATCCTCGGCGTGCATGTCGAGGAAGTGCAGGGAAAACAGGTTCTTCTGGAGTGGACTGAGACTTTTTGTGCACATTGGGAATGGTGGCACGACCCCTGGAGTTCCTCTCGACTTTCCTGTGGAGAGTGCCTCCTCCAAGAGGTGACAGGAAAGCCGGGAATCCTTTCCAGACGAAGCAGGGAAACGAACCCTCATCTCGAGCTATGAGGAGGAAACGGGGCTCCTCTTGATGTGGGCGGGACCCTCTGTTCTCCTCTCGAGTGGAGGCGGGTATGACGGAGAACTTCTTGAGTTGCAGCAAGGGTGTAAAGGACCGTTTTGAAGTTCAAGAGGGAAGGGGTGATTTGTCTGGAGACGCCTCAGCGGAAAAGGGCCTCATCTCGCCTGGAGAGGAGAACCTCCTGGATTTTCTCGAGTTGCGGCGGGACCTTCTCGAGTTACGACGGGGAACACTGGGACCCTCCCTTGTGGCCTCAGGAAAGGCCAATCTTCATGGGATTTGCGTGTGGCCTGTTGGGATTCCTCTGCAGTCGGTGCCGGGGCCTAAGACCTCATGTGGAGCCTAAGATAGAACCTGAGGATTCCCCTCCAGTGCTACATGGATCTTGGGGTACTTCTGGAGGCTCCACCGGAGAGTCATTCCTCGTCTCGAGTGGGGACATGCACGTCCGCTTTCCTCACAAGCTGAAGCAGTCGTGGCAGGCTTCCCGTCGCCTTGATACAGGGATCTGTGGCATTCTTTGGAGGCTTTCCCACGAGGCTTTCCCACGAGGCTTTCCAGCAGGGCTGTCACATGTTCCACGGTGTTGTGAGTGGATCCTCGGCGTGCATGTCGAGGAAGTACAGGGAAATCAGGTTCTTCTGGTGTGGACGGAGACATTTTGTGCACATTGGGAATGGTGGCAGGACCCCTGGAGTTCCTCTCGACTTTCCTGTGGAGAGCGCCTCCTCCGAGATGTAACAGGAAAATCGGGAGTCCTTTCCCGACGAAGCAGGGAAAGGAACCCTCATCTCGAG
>NW_024072755.1:0-4914 GCF_014754425.2 Oryx dammah
AAAGAGGAGACTGAAAAAGTTGGCTTAGAGCTCAACAGTCAAGAAACTAAGATCATGGCATCCAGTCCCATCACTTCATGGCAAATAGATGGGGAAACAGTGCAAACAGTGACAAACATTAGTTTCTTGGGCTCCGAAATCACTGCAGATGGTGACTGTGCAGCCATGAAATTAAGACACTTGCTCCTTGAAAGAAAACCTATGACCAACCTAGACAGCTTATTAAAAAGCAGAGAGATTATTTTGACAACATATGTTCCTCTCGTCAAACCTACTTTTTTTCCAGTATTCACGTATGGATGTGACAGTTGGACCATAAAGAAGGCTGAGTGCCAAAGAAATGATGCTTTTGAACTGTGGTGTTGAACTAGACTCTTGAGAGTTCCGTGGACTGCAAGGAGATCCAACCAGTCCATCTGAAAGGAAATCAATCCTGAATATTCACTGGAAGGACTGATGCTGAAGTTGAAACTCCCATACTTTGGCCACCTGATGTAAAGAGCTGACTCCTTGGAAAAGACCCTGATGCTGGGAAAGTTTGAAGACAGGAGGAGAAGGGGATGACAGAGGATGAGATGGTTGGATGGCATCACCTATTCGATAGACATGAGTTAGAGCAAGCCCCGGGAATTGGTGTTGGACAGGGAAGCCTGGCGTGCTGGGGTCCGTGGTATCGCAAAGAGTCGGACACGAATGAGGGACTGAACTGAACTGAATTAAACTGATTGCTGATCCTGTTCACAGCGCCAATTGTCTTTCTGTATCACACTGTTTGCACTGTTCGCTGAACCCATGGTGGACAAGGTGTGAGCTAAGACGCTCTAAGGAAACTCAAGGAGCCTTAGGAAGTGCAGATGTGTTTCTTCTTTCTTGGCTGGCGCGGCAGCCATAGCAACGGACACACTGCATTCTCTCCTCCTGTGTTGACCCCGTGGACGCAGCCTTGACGCAGCAGTAATGCATCTGCTTTTCGGGTGGAGCGCGCGTGTCCGCACAGTGCGCGAAGCAGCCCCGTGACCAAGCAAGCACCTCCTGCTGTGCGTGCACAGTGCTGTAACTGTTCTCAGCCACCACAGAGTCGCCATTTACAACCCGTGGGCGTGAAAGCCTGTGCCAGGGTCCAGCCCCGGTGGATCCAGGGTAATTCGAAGGGGAGACGGAATCGGTGTCCTAGGAAAAAACTTATTTACTTACAGATATAGAGAGAGATTGGAAACGGATAGTGTAGTAGGAAATATTAGTGGAGAAAAGGAGGCTGAATAACTTGATTTACGTGGGATACCAATAAAATTCCAAGACAAGGAATTTGCACCATCTACGTTGGGCCACCGGCACCACTTGAATATCCGAAGGTGCCCCTCCTTGGGCTCCTTCTCGCGTGGAACTTAAAAGCCACAGCAAATAAGTAGACGTGGTGAGCACCCACACTCCAGATGGGAATTCAGCCAGAAAACTGGGGAGCAAGAAGGGAGAACATGGGGGAACCAGTCTTTCCAGAAACTGATCTGATTTCTTTATTTATTAGGTTTGCTTATATACCTTTTGTTACACATAGAGACAAATGAAAATTTTAAAGTCACGCAGGGGTCAGCAGTCCTGACCTTTATCAAAATCAGGTGCTTCACATACATGTATATAAAAAAAGGTCTTAGGGGTTTTACATCATATTCTGGCCATGAGGCCTGCTGACATTTTATGACCCTTTCTTTCTGATAACCAAAAAACTTACTTTTTCCAAGGGTGTTTTTTCTTAAACCAGGTTCCACCCTCTGAAGGTACCAGATAAAGTTGCATTCCTGTAGGGTGAGGGTGTAGTGGGTTACAACTAAGAAAGGAATTTATTTAACCTAAGGTTAACATGGTAGTTATATTCATTATAAGGGCAGGGAATATGGAGATTTAGCAGCAAACATCAGCCCAACAAATGAAAATCCTCCACCAATGTTCCCCTTAAGATCTATTTAGTCTTAAGATAGTGATAAAATTACATTTTTGCATAGCAAGGACACAGTGATTTATAACAAAGTACAGTGATCTATTCCAAAAGAGAAAATTCCTTAACTCAAAAAGTCTAGTATTGTTAACATCAAAAAGTACTATATTTCCTTTTCTATATTCCAAATACATTGATTAATATATTCCCAGGTGCCTAAGGATATGGAGGCCTGGTGGCAATCATTGACTCAACAATGAGAAAGCCCTATGCTAATTAAGACTTTCAAAATACTCCAAACTGTCTGTGCTGTTTATGGTTGAGAGGTTGTCACACAAGCAGAGAGGTTTGATCTGAGACACCCTTGTCACACCCAGGGCAGGGCATTAGCAGCAATTATTGGCACAACAAATGAAAAAACCCTTCACCAATATAATTCCTGGCCAACCCACTATACTAACAATTTCCAACTTCCCAAAAGAATCTGCCATTAGTAAGTCTAAAACATGTCATGCCTCTCACAATTGGGAGGCTGTAAACAATCACATGTGCCCGGAGGAACCTGTACAGGCAGGCAAGATAACCTTCAGAGGAGTTCGTAAGTTGAAACACTCTTGTCATGCCCAGGAACTTTTATTGACTTAGAGCTGTAAGTTAACTCCTTCTCCGAGAGAGGTAATGGGGGTCAGCCCCCCGTAAAGTCAGAGGTATAGGTGAGAGCATAAAACAGTAAAGTAGGCAGAGCCTGGTTTTGGGGGTAGATGCTCGGGAACAGGGGTTTTCCTGAGGCTTGATCCTGCCTTTGCAGATGCCAAAGCCTCCTTCCTCATGACTTTGCCATGAGCGGAGTTCCTCACGCTGGCTCCCGGCAAGCCTGAACACGTCGCTTGGGCTAATTTGCTCTCTCCTCACCACTTTTAAGTGTTTACCTGTGTTGTGTCATGAAGCCCACGAACCTTTCCTATGGTGTTTGACGTTCCAGAGAAGGCCAATGTATCGTGTTCTTGCAGTCGCCATAGCAACAGGACAGACTAAGGTGGGAGGAAGGAGGGAGTGAGACAACGGAAATTTCTGTCCCCACGTCCCCGGGAGCGGGGAGCCCAGGACCCAACGTCTCGCCATGTGGTTCCTCCCGAGGCCTCTCCCCGCGCCATGTGGACCGTGGCGTCCTCAGTGTGTCTTCCCCCTGGGCACACAGCCCTGGCGCTCCTGTTGGCCCACAAGTTCTCTTCTCGCAAGTACACAGTTTGATTGGATTAGGGGCCTCCTTAATACCTTCATTTTAATTTGTTCCCCTTTTAAAGCCCATCTGCAAGTCCAGTCATATTCTGACAATGGGATTAGAGCTTCAACAGTTGAATCCGGGGGACATGATCAGTTCATAATAGCTTTGAAAGGTCTTCCCCATCTCAAGATCATTTAAAAATTTATATTTTCTTTTTGAAGCTTATGGTATCAAATTTTATAGTTTAACACCACTTGGAGTTTATGTTCTATATGGCATGACTTTTATTAAGAAATATATTATACACAGGTACACAGATAATATTGTATAGAAAAAATATTCTCACTATGCACAATCAGAAATAAACCATTCTCTTCCTCTGTGTATCTCAGCCGTCTGGCATTTTCTTGCTTTGAGAAGAGACTCCCACACGCATATGCGTTCCTGAGCAGTACTTGGCTCTTCCTCTGGTTGTGCTTTGTATATAGAATCACACGGTGACGATCCTTTCGTCATGGGATCGTCGTTTTGTTTCCAGTTCTGGTTGCTGAGATTTCTCCATGTTCATGCAGCTTATTTATCTTTACAATTTAACAGTCTGCACTTGAGATATATCAGAATCAATCCAATATACTGTTGACGAATAGTTGCCTGTTTCTGGCGCTTTAACTCACAGAAACGATTCATGTGTGCCCCTCTGTGCCTTGGAGAGGATGGCTAAGGTCCGGGGCTGCTCGCACACGGGGGCGCAGGGTGACGACGCCTGGCTGGTCGCGTCATTACCCCGAAGTGATGGGTCCTGCAGTTCTTTCATCTCAAGCACCCGTTTCGCTGCCTTTCTCAAGTATATGCCCAGCTGTGAGGTGTGAAATGGTGCTTTCCTGTGACTTTAGTTTGTATGCAAATGGATGCTAAGGAGATCGAACACCTTTTAAAGTATTCACTGGGCATCCCTCTTTCACTTTACATGAAATTCTCGCTTGTGTCTTTTTGAATCCTCTTACAATTATCTGGAAAAGTTCTTACTGATGGCACCTTTCACTTCGATATTATCTTAAGTAGGCTTCCAAATAAACATTTATTTTTAACCTTCAGTTGACCTGGAATTGATGTTTATGCCTTGTTTCTGAAGGGAAGCAGCTTCCATTCTGGCAAAGCCTGTGGAGAGAAAATACCACACACACACCCCTCCCCCCCCACGTTCCCCTTCACCCTCAGCCCTGCCTTGGCCTTAAGATTCCCCCTCTGGAGACTGACAGGGATACAAGAAAAGACTGAACAGGACAAGGGAACAGAGAGAGAGAGAGACGTGGCTGATGTGTTCCATGGGTGGCGTGGAAGTGTCCTCTAGGGAGGGAACCTTCTGTAGATGCCATGGAAACAGGGAATAAATCAGCCGTTTATCGCTGGAGGAGAAGCCCATTTCAGAAAGACACAGGGGAAAAAATGGGTATGCTCTGGGCAGAAAGGGGCTCAGGGATTTCAAACAACAGGAACGGGGCTGGTGTGGCCAGAGTGTGTGAGTGGACTGAGGAGAAGGGAGCCGGGTCCCTCTCGGTTCTCACAAGCTTCTCCCCTCCAGGTTAGCCCCATCCACAGCCTGATTGAAAACTCCTAACTTCTAACAAAGCAGACAAAATCTGAGGTCTACCTGCTGGAGGTTGGAACCCAGGACCCAGGCTGCTTTAGTTTGCTTCAGTCAACAAGGGTGTCAGCCTGTCCCTGGAAGAGGGTCTGGCCATGGTTCCCTGTCAGC
>NW_024072756.1:0-4913 GCF_014754425.2 Oryx dammah
TCCAGCTTGTGTTTCTTCCAGTCCAGCGTTTCTCATGATGTACTCTGCGTAGAAGTTAAATAAGCAGCCTTGACGTACAATATACAGCCTTGACGTACTCCTTTTCCTATTTGGAACCAGTCTGTTGTTCCATGGCCAGTTCTAACTGTTGCTTCCTGACTGGCATACAGATTTCTCAAGAGGCAGGTTAGGTGGTCTGGTATTCCCATCTCTTTCAGAATTTTCCACAGTTTATTGTGATCCACACAGTCAAAGGCTTTGGCATAGTCAATAAAACAGTAATCGATGTTTTTCTAGAACTCTCTTGCTTTTTCCATGATCCAGCGGATGTTGGCAATTTCATCTCTGGTTCCTCTGCCTTTCCTAGAACCAGCTTGAACATCAGGAAGTTCACGGTTCACGTATTGCTGAAGCCTGGCTTGGAGAATTTTGAGCATTACTTTACTAGCATGTGAGATGAGAGCAATTGTGTGGTAGTTTGAGCATTCTTTGGCATTGCCTTTCTTTGGAATTGGAATGAAAACACCTTTTCCAGTCCTGTGGCCACCCACTGCTGAGTTTTCCAAATTTGTTGGCATATTGAGTGCAGCACCTTCACAGCATCATCTTTCAGGATTTGAAATAGCTCAGCTGGAATTCCATCACCTCCACTAGCTTTGTTCATAGTGATGCTTTCTAAGGCCCACTTGACTTCACATTCCAGGATGTCTGGCTCTAGGTGACTGATCACACCATCATGATTATCCGGGTCGTGAAGATCTTTTTTGTACAGTTCTTCTGTGTATTCTTGCCACCTCTTCTTAATATCATCTGCTTGTGTTATGTCCATTCCATTTCTGTCCTTTATCGAGCCCATCTTTGCATGAAATATTCCCTTGGTATCTCTAATTTTCTTGAAGAGATCTCTAGTCTTTCCCATTCTGTTGTTTTCCTCTATTTCTTTGCATTGATCATTGAGGAAGGCTTTCTTATCTTTCCTTGCTATTCTTTGGAACTCTGCATTCAGATGCTTATATTTTTCCTTTTCTCCTTTGCTTTTCACCTCTCTTCTTTTCACAGCTATTTGTAAGGCTTCCCCAGATAGCCATTTTGCTTTTTTTGCATTTCTTTTCCATGGGGATGGTCTTGACCCCTGTCTCCTGTACAATGTCATGAACCTCATTCCATAGTTCATCAGGCACTCTATCTATCAGATCTAGGCCCTTAAATCTATTTCTCACTTCCACTGTATAATCATAAGGGATTTGATTTAGGTCATATCTGAATGGTCTAGCGGTTTTCCCTACTTTCTTCAATTTGAGTCTGAATTTGGTAGTAAGGAGTTCATGACCTGAGCCACAGTCAGCTCCTGGTCTTGTTTTTGTTGACTGTATAGAGCTTCTCCATCTTTGCCTGCAAAGAATATAATCAATCTGATTTCTGTGTTGACCATCTGGTGATGTCCATGTGTAGACTCTTCTCTTGTGTTGTTGGAAGAGGGTGTTTGCTATAACCAGTGCATTTTCTTGGCAAAACTCTGTTAGTTTTGCCCTGCTTCATTCCGCATTCCAAGGCCAAATTTGCCTGTTACTCCAGGTGTTTCTTGACTTCCTACTTTTGCATTCCAGTCCCCTATAATGAAAAGGACATCTTTTTTGGGTGTTCGTTCTAAAAGGTCTTGTAGGTCTTCATAGAACCGTTCAACTTCAGCTTCTTCAGCGTTACTGGTTGGGGCATAGACTTGGATTACGGTGATATTGAATTGTTTGCCTTGGAAATGAACAGAGATCATTCTGTCCTTTTTGAGATTGCATCCAAGTACTGCATTTCGGACTCTTTTGTTGACCATGATGGCTAGTCCATTTCTTCTAAGGGATTCCTGCCCACAGTACTAGATATAATGATCATCTGAGTTAAATTCACCCATTCCAGTCCATTTTAGTTCACTGATTCCTAGAATGTCGACGTTCACTCTTGCCATCTCTTGTTTGACCACTTCCAATTTGCCTTGATTCATGGACCTGACATTCCAGGTTCTTTACAGCATCGGACCTTGCTTCTATCACCAGTCACATCCACAGCTGGGTATTGTTTTTGCTTTGGCTCCATCCCTTCATTCTTTCTGGAGTTATTTCTCCACTGATCTCCAGTAGCATATTGGGCACCTACTGACCTGGGGAGTTCCTCTTTCAGTATCCTATCATTTTGCCTTTTCATACTGTTCATGGGGTTCTCAAGGCAAGAATACTGAAGTGGTTTTCCATTCCCTTCTCCAGTGGACCACATTCTGCCAGACTTCTCCACCATGACCCGCCTGCCCTGGGTTGCCCGGCAGGCATGGCTTAGTTTCATTGAGTTAGACAAGGCTGTGGTCCTAGTGTGATTAGATTGACTAGTTTTCTGTGAATATGGTTTCAGTGTGTCTGCCCTCTGATGCCCTTTTGCAACACCTACCATCTTACTTGGGTTTCTTTTACCATGGGCGTGGAGTATCTCTTCACAGCTGCTCCAGCAAAGTGCAGCTGCTGCTCCTTACCTTGGATGAGGGGTATCTCCTCACTGCTGCCCTTCCTGACCTTCAACGTGAGATAGCTCCTCTAGGCCCTCCTGCCCCCCGTGCAGCCACCACTCCTTGGATGTGGGGTTGCTCCTCCCGGCCACCACCCCGGGCCTCCCCCAGGTAAACAGCAGAGAGGAAACACAGCTCCACCCATCAACAGAAAATTGGATTAAAGATTTACTTACCATGGCCCCGCCCATCAGAACAAGACCCAGTTTCCCCCTCAGTCAGTCTCTCCCATTAGGAAGCTTCCATAAGCCTCATCCTTCTCCATCAAAGGGCAGACAGACCGAAAACCACAATCACAGAAAACTAACCAATCTGATCATATGGACCACAGCCTTGTCTACCTCAATGAAACTATAAGCCATGCCATGTAGGGCCACCCAAGACAGACGGGTCATGGTGGAGAGGTCTGACAGAATGTGGTCCACTGGAGAAGGGAATGGAAAACCACTTCAGTATTCTTGCCTTAAGAATGCCATGAACAGTATGAAAAGGCAAAAAGATAGGACAAACTCCCCAGGTCGGTAGGTGTGCAATATGCTACTGGAGATCAGTGGAGAAATAACTCCAGAAAGAATGAAGAGAGGGAGCCAAAGCAAAAAAAACACCCAAGTGTGGATGTGACTGGTGATGGAAATAAAGGCTGATGCTGTAAAGACCAATAATGCATAGGAACCTGGAATGTTAGGTCCGTGAAGCAAGGCAAACTGGAAGGGGTCAAACAGGAGATGGCAAGAGTGAACATCAACATTTTAGGAATCAGTGAACTAAAATGGACTGGAATGGGTGAATTATACTCAGATGACAATTATATCTTGCCACCTCTTCTTAATATCTTCTGCTTCTGTTAGGTCCATACCATTTCTGTCCTTTATCGAGCCCATCTTTGAATGAAATGTTCCCTTGGTATCTCTAATTTTCTTGAAGAGATCTCTAGTCTTTCCCATTCTGTTGTTTTCCTCTATTTGTTTGCATTGATCGCTGAAGAAGGCTTTCTTATCTCTTCTTACTATTCTTTAGAACTCTGCATTCAGATGCTTATATCTTTCCTTTCCTCCTTTGCTTTTCACCTCTCTTCTTTTCACAGCTATTTGTAAGGCCTCCCCAGATAGCCATTTTGCTTTTTTGCATTTCCTTTCCATGGGGATGGTCTTGATCCCTGTCTCCTGTACAATGTCACGAATCTCATTCCATAGTTCATCAGGCACTCTATCAATCAGATCTAGGCCCTTAAATCTATTTCTCACTTCCACTGTATAATCATAAGGGATGTGATTTAGGTCATATCTGAATGGTCTAGCAGTTTTCCCTACTTTCTTCAATTTGAGTCTGAATTTGGTAATAAGGAGTTCATGATCTGAGCCACAGTCAGCTCCTGGTCTTGTTTTTGTTGACTGTATAGAGCTTCTCCATCTTTGCCTGCAAAGAATATAATCAATCTGATTTCCGTGTTGACCATCTGGTGATGTCCACGTGTAGAGTCTTCTCTTGTGTTGTTGGAAGAGGGTGTTTGCTATGACCAGTGCATTTTCTTGGCAAAATTCTATTAGTCTTTGCCCTGCTTCATTCCACATTCGAAGGCCAAATTTGCCTGTTTCTCCAGGTGTTTCTTGACTTCTTACTTTCGCATTCATGATGATGTGATCACTAATCTAGAGCCAAACATCTTGGAATGTGAAGTCAAGTGGGCCTTAGAAAGCATCACTATGAACAAAGCTAGTGGAGGTGATGGAATTCCAGTTGAGCTGTTTCAAATCCTGAAAGATGATGCTGTGAAAGTGCTGCACTCAATATGCCAGCAAATTTGGGAAACTCAGCAGTGGCCACAGGACTGGAAAAGGTCCGTTTTCATTCCAATCCCAAAGAAAGGCAATGCCAAAGAATGCTCAAACTACCGCACAATTGCACTCATCTCACAGGCTAGTAAAGTAGTGCTCAAAATTCTCCAAGCCAGGCTTCAGCAATACATGAACCATGAACTTCCTGATGTTCAAGCTGGTTTTAGAAAAGGCAGAGGAACCAGAGATCAAATTGCCAACATCTACTGGCTCATGGAAAAAGCAAGAGAGTTCCAGAAAAACATCTATTACTGCTTTATTGACTATGCCAAAGCCTTTGACTGTGTGGATCACAATAAACTGTGGAAAATTCTGAAAGAGATGGGAATACCAGACCACCTGACCTGCCTCTTGAGAAATCTGTATGCAGGTCAGGAAGTAACAGTTAGAACTGGCCATGGAACAACAGACTGGTTCCAAATAGGAAAAGGAGTACGTCAAGACTGTATATTGTACGTCAAGGCTGCTTATTTAACTTCTACACAGAGTACATCATGAGAAACGCTGGACTGGAAGAAACACAAGCTGGA
>NW_024072757.1:0-4912 GCF_014754425.2 Oryx dammah
ATATCCTTTGGATAAGGCAGATAGAATATTTTTACCTAAAGGGTATAGCATTGTACAGGAGACAGGGATCAAGACCATCCCCATGGAAAAAAAAATGCAAAAAAGCAAAATGGCTGTCTGGGGAGGCCTTACAAATAGCTGTGAAAAGAAGAGAGGTGAAAAGCAAAGGAGAAAAGCAAAGATATAAGCATCTGAATGCAGAGTTCCAAAGAATAGCAAGAAGAGATTAGAAAGCCTTCTTCAGCGATCAATGCAAAGAAATCGAGGAAAACAACAGAATGGGAAAGACTAGAGATCTCTTCAAGAAAATTAGAGATACCAAGGGAACATTTCATGCAAAGATGGGCTCGATAAAGGACAGAAATGGTCTGGACCTAACAGAAGCAGAAGATATTAAGAAGAAGTGGCAAGAATACATGGAAGAACTGTACAAAAAAGATCTTCACTACCCAGATAATCATGGTGATGTGATCACTAATCTAGAGCCAGACATCTTGGAATGTGAAGTCAAGTGGGCCTTAGAAAGCGTCATTACAAACAAAGCTAGTGGAGGTGATGGAATTCCAGTTGAGCTGTTTCAAATCCTGAAAGATGATGCTGTGAAAGTGCTGCACTCAATATGCCAGCAAGTTTGGAAAACTCAGCAGTGGCCCCAGGACGGAAAAGGTCAGTTTTCATTCCAATTCCAAAGAAAGGCAATGCCAAAGACTGCTCAAACTACCGCACAATTGCACTCATCTCACATGCTAGTAAAGTAATGCTCAAAATTCTCCAAACCAGACTTCAGCAATACGTGAACCGTGAACTCCCTGATGTTCTAGCTGGTTTTAAAAAAGGCAGAGGAACCAGAGATCAAATTGCCAAACATCTACTGGATCATGGAAAAAGCAAGAGAGTTCCAAAAAAACATCTATTTCTGCTTTATTGACTATGCCAAAGTCTTTGACTGTGTGGATCACAATAAACTGTGGAAAATTCTGAAAGAGATGGGAATACCAGACCACCTAACCTGCCTCTTGAGAAATCTGTATGCAGGTCAGGAAGCAACAGTTCAAACTGGACATGGAACAACAGACTGGTTGCAAATAGGGAAAGGAGTACATCAAGGCTGTATATTGTCACCCTGCTTATTTAACTTGTATGCAGAGTACATCATGAGAAACGCTGGACTGGAAGAAACACAAGCTGGAATCAAGATTGCCAGGAGAAATATTAATAACATCAGATATGCAGATGACACACCCTTATGGCAGAAAGTGAAGAGGAACTAAAAAGCCTCTTGATGAAAGTGAAAGTGGAGAGTGAAAAAGTTGGCTTAAAGCTCAACATTCAGAAAACTAAGATCATGGCATCTGGTCCCATCACTTCATGGCAAATAGATGGGGAAACAGTGGAAACAGTGTCAGACTTTATTTTGGGGGGCTCCCAAATCACTGCAGATGGTGACGGCAGCCATGAAATTAAAAGACGCTTACTCCTTGGAAGAAAAGTTATGACCAACCTAGATAGCATATTCAAAAGCAGAGACATTACTTTGCCGACTAAAGTCCGTCTAGTCAAGGCTATGGTTTTTCCAGTGGTCATGTATGGATGTGAAAGTTGGACTGTGAAGAAGGCTGAGCGCCGAAGAATTGATGTGTTTGAACTGTGGTGTTGGAGAAGACTCTTGAGAGTCCCTTGGACTGCAAGGAGATCCAACCAGTCCATTCTGAATGAGATCAACCCTGGGACTTCTTTGGAAGGAATGATGCTAAAGCTGAAGCCCCAGTACTTTGGACACCTCATGTGAAGAGTTGACTCATTGGAAAAGACTCTGATGCTGGGAGGGATTGGGGGCAGGAGGAGAAGGGGACAACCCTGGATGAGATGGCTGGATGGCATCACGGACTCAATGGATGGGAGTCTGAGTGAACTCCGGGAGTTGGTGATGAACAGGGAGGCCTGGCGTGCTGCGATTTATGTGGTTGCAAAGAGTCTGACATGACTGAGTGACTGAACTGAACTGAAAGGGTATAGCAAGAAGTAAAGATACACAATGAGAGACCAGCTTCATTCTCCTAGAGGGAAATGTGAGCTTGGGAATTCCAAAATTAAAGGAAATAATTTAGTGTTGATACCAACAGTGAAATGTCAGATTGAAAAGAAATAAAGCACTACTATTTTTCCCTATTCCTCTATTTTACACAGAGCCACAGTAATAAAGGAGGAGAATATTTAAAGAAAATCATCTTTCTGTATGGATTAAAGAAATATGACTGACCCTCATGTCTTAAATGTCATAGCCCCATTTCCCTCCATTTTATAGTTTTTCCAAGGAAGGTCCCAAGACGAGAAAGTGTATCCATACCTCTGTCCCAGGAAATGAAAGACAATTTAAGAAAATTTGAGGCCACTGAGAATTGTACCGCCTGTAGTTCTGAAACTAAGAAAGAAACAGGAAAGAAAAGAGGAAAAATGAGAAAAATGGAACTCAAGATAGGAATTCCCCAAGGAGAATTCTCTTAAATTGCAGGTATAGAAAGGTAACTTGTTTATTCTTACAACACTCCTCTCAAACCCAGGGGACACCCTCTCTCAGAGTTTATATATCTAGAGAACCATGGATCATAAACAAAAAGAAGCATTTCAGAAAGAAGAGGTTTGGAATATGAAGAGCTTATACTATAATCCCAATATAAACTATCACTTCAAACATTTTTCTACTGTTTATTTTTCATAGTTTTCTACTGTTTATTTTTCAGAAGTGTAATCCTGGTCAACTTTCTTAACTCTAAATTTGAACACTGAATCAGGTAGGAGAATGAAACAGGCTCAAATTTGCCCATAGTCTCTGATTTCTTGTTAATGTTAACTTTTCATACCAAGAACTTAGAGTTGGTTTCCTATTTAATGATGGACATTGTATTGGTGGATTCTGAAGGCTCTCTACTGCCTACATTTTAGTGCCATACCTCTAAATATTCATCAAAGTAAATGAGTAATCTCTAAAAGATGCAGTGAAATAAATTATTTAGTACAGAAAGTCTGACTGCTGTTTTCTTTAAACGTTAGGAAAAGGTTTTTTCCCCCAAATGAATTTTTGATACAATTTTGTTTTGTGGGTAAAGGACCAAAAATAACCTTTGGCATATCATGTGTATCTTAAGCAGGAGTGATAATGTTTAACAATATACAAAATGCACATGGTTATTAAGGAAAGCTACTCTGAATTCCTTGGTGCCAGCCTTCAGTCAAGGTGTAATAAAGGTGAGATAATTACTCAAAATATTCTCTAGCTATAAAGGTGAATGTCCCATGGGATCCCTAGAAATGTTTCCTAGTTAATTCACTTTTTTATTGAGGTCACATCAAATCTTTTTCTTCTCCATTCACGGGTTTCCCAAACTTTGTGGATGTGCTCAGTTATGTCCAACTCTTTGCAACCCCATAGACAGTAGCCCTCTAGACTCCCCTGTTCACAGAATTTTCCAGGTAAGAATACTGGAGAGAGTTGTCATTTACTCCTCCAGGGATTCTTCCTGACCCAGGAGTTGAATCTGCCAGGGTCCAACCCCGGTGGATCCAGGGTAATTAGAAGCGGTGACAGTGTGGCGAGAGAGATATATAGATTTAGAGAGATAAGGAAAGAGTTTGCAGTTAAGAGAATAGAGGAGAGAAAGAGGCTGTATTCCTTGGTTTACATAGAAAGCCAATAAAGCCCTGAGACAAGGGACTTGAACCGTCTACGTAGGGCCACGGGCGCCCACTTGAATAGCGGAGGGTGCCCCGCCTTGGGCTCTCTCCTGCGTGGGTCTTAGAAGCCCAAGCAAATAAGTAGACACGGCTAGCCTCTATGCCCTAGACAGGAATCAGCCAGAAAATAGAGTAAGGGGAACCAGTCTTTCCAGGAACTGGCCCATCCTTTATTGTCCGGAAAAACTTTTATACTTTTAGTTGTACATAGAGATAAATGTAAAAAGCAAAGTCATGCAAGGTCAGCAGCTCTGACCCAGGCTTTCTCTCTGTATACCCATTTGTACATCAGGTCTCAGGTGATTTACATCATCTTCTGGCCAGGAGGCCTATTAGCATTTATGGCCCTTTTCTGATAAGGGTCCGTCAACCAGAAAACTTATTTTCCTTAAAATGTTGTTCTTACTAAAGCCCGGTGCCACTCTCAGAAAGCACTAATTAAGGTTACATTCTTACATAGCAAGGACACAACAATTTATAACAAGGAAAAAGGAGTACAGTGATTTATAACAAAGAGAAAGTTCACTAACTCAAAAGTCTAGTGTTGCTAACATCAAAACTACTATATTCCTTTTTCTATATCCCAATTACATTGATTAGTATCCTCCAGGTGCCTAAAAGATAAATAATATTGAGGCCTGGCGGCAGTCATTGACTCAACAATGAAAACCCATCACCAATAATTCTTAGCTCTTTAGAAAAGGCTCTACATTTTTAAGATGTTTTAAGCTGCATGCCTCATGTGGTTGAAGGGCTGTAAACAACAACAAGTAGTAAAAGTCTGTAACTGTCAGGCAAGTTAGAGAGCCATCAGAGGGGTTTGAGCTGACTCCTTTTATATGCAGGAGACTGTTAGCTGGAGCTCAAAGTTAACTTTTTCCAGAGAAAGGTGGTCAGGGATAGCCCCCTGTTATGTCAGAAGAGTAGGTGGAAAGCATACTGCAATACAGCAGGAAGACTCTGGTTTTGGGGGTAGATGCTCAGGAAAATTCAGGGGTACCCCTGAGGCCTGATCTCAACCTTTGCTTTTTGCCAGGCCTGCTTCCTCATAACCTTTCCCACGGGTGGGATTCCCCATGCTGGCTCCCAGCAGAATCCATGTCTCTTGCATTTATAGTTTCCTTCTTTACCACTGAGCCACCAGGTAAGCCCCAAAACAACAATGCTCTCCCTCAAAATA
>NW_024072758.1:0-4905 GCF_014754425.2 Oryx dammah
TTTTATTCCTGTATGTAGGTAGAAATAAATATATACATGCAGACACAGAGACACAGCCACAAACAGGGAGACACAAACATAAAATTCATAAGTAATGGAGTATCTCTTAACTCATTTTCTCTACTGAGCACAGACAAAAAGGAAAGTAATTTTAAAGCAAAAGGCATTGGTATTTGAACTATCCAATAAAACAGACAGATACATGTTCCTGGAATTACCTGAAATACTTATAGTGTGATATTCTGCAAAATGAATGCAAACACGCAAAAACAGTCAGAAAGAGGACTTGGTTCTTGATTACGTTTCCACTCACAGGGGGTTAGTCTAGACCATTTCTTTTTTTCTCGCCATGGTTTCCATTACTATTAAATCATACGGAACTGAGAAAGATAGAATGCCTTGGTTTCTTTACCATTTCACACAGAAGGGCCACTGATACCCAGAGAAAATATATCCTGAAAAAGTTAACTTAATGTTTAGAAAGTGTGCTGGCAAGTTAATTAAGGAGCCATTAATAATCAGGCTTATTCCCATTTCCTTTAAGGATCTTCCAACATCTTCTTGAGACATTAAACAAAAGATTATCTGACAGTAGTTTAGATAGAAGAAAACATGCTGTGAATTCTAGGGAGAGAAAATGGGTGAAGCCAGTCGCTTTCCTTCTGACTCAAACTATATGTGCATTATTTGATTGTGGCCATCTGACTGGTGTGATGTGATACCTCATCATAATTTTGGTTTGCGTTTCTCTAATAATTAGTGATGTTGAGCATCTTTTCATTATTTGTTGAACATGTGTATGTCTTCTTTGGAGAAATGCCTATTTAGGTCCACCACCCATATTTTGATTGCATTTTTTTTTTTTTTTTTCATAATGAGCTATATGAATTATTTTTACATTTTGGAGATGAATTCTTTGTCAGTTGCTTGATTTGCAAATGTTTTCTCCCATTTTGAGGGAGGCTTCTGGATTGCTGGTAATGCTGTGTTTCTTGATCTGAGTGGTAGTTACATGAGTGTGTTCATGCTATTAAAATCTATTCACTTACAATTTATGGGCTTCTCTGTGTGTATGATAATTCTTGGAGAAGGAAACGGCAACCCACTCCAGTATTCTTGCCTGGAGCATACCCATACACAGAGGAGCCTGGTACGCTATAGTCCATGAAGTTGCAGAGTCAGACACGACTGAACAAGTGAGCACAGCACATGTTAAATCTGTTAAAATCTTTACAAAATAAGAAAAAAAAAAAAGAAACCCAAATTTTGCGTACAGATGCATAATGATAAAATCAGGCCTTTAAATACTGATTGTCCCATAGTGGTCTCCTTTCCCTAAGTTGCTGTAAATTGGAGTATCTGGAAAACAGAAACAGTTTTCTAAAGAATACTTTCATTTATAAATAAAATCATATATGATTTACTAAATACTGAAATAACTAGTGGCAAATGGGCTAAACAGTAAAGTGAGAAAGCTGAAGGCTCAATAAATATTGTCATGTTTTAAATTTATTTCTCAGTTTCAGTTAAAATAATAAGTAAATGGCTCCACTACCTGAGAATGTAACAAGTTGAAATATTTATTATATTAGCCATTCATGCAAAGAAATTCATTTGAACGTTTACTTTTTAGAATGAGATAACACCACGACTACTATCAAAAGAGTATATAACATTTGTATGAAAGTAAAGTTTTTCAGTCGTGTCCGACTCTTTGTGACCCCATGGACTGTAGCCTACCAGGCTCTTCCATTTAAGGGATTTTCCAGGCAAGAATACTGGAGTGGGTTGCCATTACATTCTCCAGGAGATCTTCCTGACCCAGGGATTGAACTCAGGTCTCCTGCATTGTAGGCAGATACTTTACCCTCTGAACCACCAGGGAAGTCCATTTTTATAGACCTTGACAATTTTCCAAAATCATTTAATATATTATTTGATATGGATGATTATATGGCTACATTAAAACAATTTTTTGTTTTTGGTATGAGACGTCATGTAAATGCATTTTTATGAAAGTAATTTTCAGAATAAAATAAAATAATGGTATATTTAAGCCTAATTTTATATAATTCTTCACAATTTCTCAAAAACATTCAAAATCTTGTATACAGATAAAAGTATTAAACTCAGAAAAATAAATTTTTAATTTTATTTTTTAAATTCTCTTATAGTATGTTCTATGTGCTGTACTAATTTGCTTCAGTTGTGTCTGACTCTTTGAGACACTGTGGACTACAGCCCACCAGGCTCCTCTGCCCATGGATTCTCCAGGCAAGAATACTGGAGCGGATTGCCGTTTCCTCCTCCAGATGATCTTCCTGACTTACACTGAATCTGCCTTCTTGCATCTCCTGCAATGGCAGGTGATTCTTTACCACCTGGGGAGCTCAAGAGGTCCTATCAGATCAGTTAAGTCACTCAGTCGTGTCCGATTCTTTGTGACCCCACGGAATGAAGCATGCCAGGCCTCCCTGTCCACCACCAACTCCTGGAGTTCACCCAAACTCATGCCCATTGAGTCAGTGTTGCCATCCAGCCATCTCATACTTCTACTCTTGCCCCCAAAACATCCCAGCATCAGAGTCTTTTCCAACGAGTCAACTCTTCCCATCAGGAGGCCATAATATTGGAGTTTAAGCTTCATCATCAGTACTTCCAAAGAATATCCAGGACTGATCGCCTTTCGAATAGACTGGTTGGATCTCCTTACAGTACAAGGGACTCTCAAGAATCTTCCCCAACACCACAGTTCAAAAGCATCAATTCTTTGATGCTCAGCTTTCTTCACAGTCCAACTCTCACATCCATAAATGACCACTGGAAAAACCATAGCCTTGGCTAGACAGACCTTTGTTGGCAAAGTATGTCTCTGCTGTTTAATATGCTATCTCATTTCAGTTAAATTGCTCAGTCGTGTCCGACTCTTTGCAACCCCATGAATCACAGCACGCCAGGCCACCCTGTTCATCACCAACTCCCGGAGTACATTCAGACTCACGTCCATCAAATCATTGATGTCACCCAGCCATCTCATCCTCTGTCGTCCCCTTCTCCTCCTGTCCCCAATCCCTCCTGACATCAGAGTCTTTTCCAGTGAGTCAACTATTCGCATGAAGGGGCCAAAGTACTAGAGTTTCAGCTTTAGCATCATTCCTTCCAAAGAAATCCCAGGGCTGATCTTCTTCAGAATGGATTGGTTGGATCTCCTTGCAGTCCAAGGAACTCTCAAGAGTCTTCTCCAACACCACAGTTCAAAAGCATCAATTCTTCGGTGCTCAGCCTTCTTCACAGTCCAACTCTCACATCCATACATAACCACTGGAAAAACCATAGCCTTGACTAGATGGACCTTAGTCGGCAAGGTAATGTCTCTGCTTTTGAATATGCTATCTAGGTTCATCATAACTTTTCATCCAAGGAGTAAGCGTCTTTTAATTTCATGGCTGCAGTCACAATCTTCAGTGTTTTTGGAGCCCAAAAAAATAGTCTGACACTCTTTCCACTGTTTCCCCATCTATTTCCCATGAAGTGATGGGACCAGATGCCATGATCTTCATTTTCTGAATGTTGAGCTTTCAGCCAACTTTTTCACTCTCCTCTTTCACTTTCATCAAGAGGCTTTTAAATTCCTCTTCACTTTCGGCCATAAGGGTGGTGTCACCTGCATATCTGAGGTTATTGATATTTCTCCCAGCAATCTTCATTCCAGCTTGTGTTTCCTCCAGTCCAGCGTTTCTCATGATGTACTCTGCACATAAGTTAAATAAGCAGGGTGATAGTATAGAGCCTTGACGTACTCCTTTTCCTATTTGGAACCAGTCTGTTGTTCCATGTTCAGTTCTAACTTGCTTCCTGACCTGCATACAGATTTCTCAAGAGGCAGGTCAGGTGGTCTGGTATTCCCATCTCTCTCAGAATTTTCCACAGTTTATTGTGATCCACACAGTCAAAAGCTTTGGCATAGTCAACAAAGCAGAAATAGAGGCTTTTCTGGAACTCTCTTGCTTTTTCGATAATCCAGCAGATGTTGGCAATTTGATCTCTGGTTCCTCTGCCTTTTCTAAAACCAGCTTGAACATCAGGAAATTTGTGGTTCATGTATTGCTGAAGCCTGGCTTGGAGAATTTTGAGCATTACTTTAGTAGCATGTGAAATGAGTGCAATTGTGTGGTAGTTTGAGCATTCTTTGGCATTGCCTTTCTTTGGGATTGGAATGAATACTGGCCTTTTCCAGTCCTGTGGCCACTGCTGAGTTTTCCAAATTTGCTGACATATTGAGTGCAGCACTTTCACAGCATCATCTTTCAGGATTTGAAACATCTCAACTGAAATTCCATCACCTCCACTAGCTTTGTTCATGGGATGCGTTCTAAGGCCCACTTGACTTCACATTCCAGGATGTCTGGCTCTAGATGAGTGATCACACCATCATGATTATATGGGTCATGAAGATCTTTTTTGTACAGTTCTTCTGTGTATTCTTGCCATCTCTTCTTTTATCTTCTGCTTCTGTTTGAACTCTGCTTTCAGATGCTTATATCTTTCCTTTTCTCCTTTGCCAGGGTCCAGCCCCGGTGGATCCAGGGTAATTTGAAGCGGGGACAGAGTCGGCGAGGAAAAACTTATTTATTTAGAAATATAAAGGATGATTAGGAAAGAATAGTGTAATAGGAAAATTAGTGGAGAAAAGGGAGAAAAGAAATTCAGCCAGAAAAGGGAGAAAAGAGTGACGGGGGGAGCCAAGCATTGGTGCCACACCCACAACTTTATTTTTAACACCAGCTTACATACCCCAAGTTGTACATAAAGAAATAATGGAATATGCAGAGTTATGCAGGGGCAGCAGTCCTGACCTTAATTGAGACCAGGCTTTCTTATTGCATACCTTCCTGTATACAACAG
>NW_024072759.1:0-4904 GCF_014754425.2 Oryx dammah
TTCACACCATTGCTGCAACTCAAGAAGTTCCCCTACATACCGGCCTCCACTCGACAGGAACCCCGAGGGTCCCGCCCACATCAAGAGGAGCCCCGTTTCTTCCTCATATAACTAGATGAGGGTTCCTTTCCATGCTTCGTTGGGAATTGATACCCGGCTTTTCTGGCGCATCTCGGAGGAGGCGCTCTCCACAGGAAATTTGAGAGGTACTCCAGCGGTGGTACCACCATTCCCAATGTGCACAAAATGTCTCAGTCCACTGCAGAAGAACCTGATTTCCCTCAACTGCGTCGACTTGCACACCGAGGAACGACTCACACCACAGTGGCACGTGTGACAGCCCTGTGGGAAACAATCCTGGGAAAGCCTCCATGGAATGCCGCAAATCCCTGTATCCAGGTGACGGGAAGCCTGCCGCGACTGCTGCTGCTCGTGAGGAATGCGGACGTGCATGTCCCAACTCGAGACTAGGACAGACTCCCTTGTGGTTGCCTCCGGAAGTACCCCAAGATCCATGTCAGCAGTGGAGAGGAATCCTCAGGTTTCATCATAGACTCCAGACGAGGACTTAGGCCATGGCACGGAATGCAGAGGATTCGAGACAGGCTGCTCGCAACTCGCTTGGAGACTGGCCTTTCCTGAGGCCACAAGGGAGGGTCCCAGAAGTCAACGTCGTAACACGAGAAGGTCCCGCCACAACTCGAGAATTCCACGAGGTTCTCCCCTCCAGGTGAAATGAAGCCCGTTTCCACTGAGGCGTCTCGAGGCAAATCACACCTTCCCTCTTTATCTTCAAAAGGGTCCTTCACACCATTGCTGCAACTCAAGAAGTTCCCCTACATACCCGCCTCCCCTCGAGAGGAACCCCGAGGGTACCGCCCACATCAAGAGGAGCCCCGTTTCCTCTTATAACTCTAGATGAGGGTTCCATTCCCTGCTTCATCGGGAAAGAATTCCTGTCTTTCCTGGCGCATCTCGGAGCAGGCGCACTCCACAGGAAAATCGAGAGGAACTCCAGCTGTGGTGCCACCATTCCCAATGTGCACCAAATGTCTCAGTCCACTTCAGAAGAACCTGATTTCCCTGCACTGCGTAGACTTGCACACCGGGGATCAACTCACACCACAGTGGCACGTGTGACAGCCCTGTGGGAAACCCTCGTGGGAAAACCTCCACGGAATGCCGCAGATCCATGTATCAAGGCGACGGGAAGCTTGCCGCGGCTGCTCCAGCTCGTGAGGAATGCGGACGTGGATGTCCCCAATCGAGACTAGGAGAGATTCCCCTGTAGTTGCCTCCGGAAGTACCCCAAGATCCATGTCAGCAGTGGAGAGGAATCCTCAGGTTCCGTCATAGACTCCAGAAGAGGACTTAGGCCATGGCACGGAATGCAGAGGATTCCCGACAGGCCGCTCGCAACTCGCATGGAGACAGGCCTTTCCTGAGGCCACAAGAGAGGGTCCCAGAGGTCAATGTCGTAACTCGAGAAGGTCCCGCCACAACTTGGCAAAATCCACGAGGTTCTCCCCTAGAGGTGAAATGAGGCCCGTTTCCGGTGAGGCGTCTCGGGGCAAATCACACCTTCCCTCTTGATCTTCGAAAGGGTCCTTCAAACCCTTGCTGCAACTCAAGAAGTTCCCCTACATACCCGCCTCCACTCGAGAGGAACCCAGATGGTCCCGCCCACATCAAGAGGAGCCCCGTTTCCTCTTATACTCTAGATGAGTGTTCCATTCCCTGCTTCGTCGGGAAAGGATTCCCGGCTTTCCTGGCGCATCTCGGAGGAGGGGTTCTGCACAGGAAATTCAAAAGGAACTCCAGCGGTGGTGCCAACATTCCCAATGTGCACAAAAAGTCTCAGTCCACTGCAGAAGAACCTGATTTCCCGGCACTGCGTAGACTTGCACACCGAGGATCGACTCACACCACAGTGGCACGTGTGACAGCCCTGTGGGAAACCCTCGTGGGAAAGCCTCCATGGAATGCCCAGATCCCTTTATCAAGGGGACGGGAAGCCGGCCCCGGCTGCTCCAGCTCGTGAGGAATGCGGACGTGCATATCCCCACTCGAGACTAGGACAGACTCCCCTTTGGTGCCTCCAGAAGTACACCAAGATCCATGTGAGCACTGGAGAGTAATCCTCAGGTTCCGTCATAGACTCCACACGAGGAATTAGTCCCCGTTACCGACTGCAGAGGATTCCCAACAGGCCGCTCGCAACTCGCATTGAGACTGGCCCTTCCTGAGGCCAAAAGGGAGGGTCCCAGAGGTCTATGTCGTAACTCGAGAAGGTCCTGCCACAACTCGAGAAAATCCTCGAGGTTCTCCCATCCAGGTGAAATGAGGCCCGTTTCCACAGTGGCGTCTCGAGGTAAATCACACGTTCTTTCTTGATCTTCGAAAGGTTCCTTCACACACTTGCTGCAACTCAAGAAGTTCCCCTATATACCCGCCTCCACTCGAGAGCAACCACGAGGGTCCCGCCTACATCAAGAGGAGCCCCGTTTCCTCCTCATAGCTCTAGATGAGGGTTCCATTCACTGATCGTTGGGAAAGGATTCCCGGCTTTCCTGGCGCATCTCGGAGGCAGCGCTCTCCACAGGAAATTCGAGAGGAACTCCAGCGGTGGGACCACCATTCCCAATGTGCACAAAATGTCTCAGTCCACTGTAGAAGAACCTGATTTCCCTGCACGGCGTCGACTTACACACCGAGGATCGACTCACACCACAGTGGCACGTGTGACAGCCCTGTGGGAAACCGTCGTGATAAAGCATCCATATAATACCACAGATCCCTGTATCAAGGCGACGGGAAGCCTGCCAACGCTGCTGCACCTCATGAGGAATGCCGACCTTCATGTCCCCAATGGATACTAGGACAGACTCCCCTGTGGTGCCTCCAGAAGTACCCCAAGATCCATGTCAGCACTGGAGAGTAATCCTCAGGTTCCGTCATAGACACCACATGAGGACTTAGGCCTCGGTACCGACTGCAGAGGATTGCCGACAGGCCGCTTGCAACTCGCATGGAGACTGGCCTTTCCTGAGGCCACAAAGGAGGGTCCCAGAGGTCAATGTCGTAACTCAAGAAGGTCCCGCCACAACTCGAGAGAATCCACGAGGTCTCCACTCCAGGTGAATTGAGGCCGGTTTCCGCTGAGGCGTCTCGAGGCAAATCACACCTTCCCTCTGGATCTTCGAAAGGGTCCTTCACACACTTGCTGCAACTCAAGAAGTTCCGCTACATACCCGCCTCCACTCGAGAGGAACGCCGAGGGTCCCGGCCACATCAAGAGGAGCCCCATTTCCTACTCATAGCTCTAGATGAGGGTTCAATACCCTGCTTCGTCGGGAAAAGTTTCCCGGCTTTCCTGACGCATCTCTGAGGAGGCGCTCTCCACAGGAAATTCGAAAGGAATTCCAGCGGTGGTGCCACCATTCCCAATGTGCACAAAATGTCTCAGTCCACAGCAGAAGAACCTGATTTCCCTGCACTGCGAAGACTTGCACACCGAGGATCGACTCACACCACAGTGGCACGTGTGACAGCCCTGTGGGAAACCCTCGTGGGAAAGCCTCCATGGAATGCCGCAGATCCCTGTATCAAAGCGATGGGAAGCCTGCCGCGGCTGCTCCAGCTCGTGAGGAATGTGGACGTGCATGTCCCCACTCGAGACTTGGACAGACTCCCCTGTAGTTGACTGCGGAAGCTCCCCAAGATCCATGTCAGCAGTGGAGAGGAATCCTCAGGTTCCGTCATAGACTCCAGACGAGGACTTAGGCCATCACATCGAATGCAGAGGAATCCCGACAAGTGCCTACAAACTAGCATGGAGACTGGCCTTTCCTTAGGCCACAAGGGAGGGTCCCAGTGATCAACATCTTAACTCGATAAGGTCCCGCCACAACTCTACAAAATCCACGAGTTTCTCCCCTCCAGGCTAGATGAGGCCCTTTTCCGCTGAGGATTCTCGAGGCAAAGCACACCTTCCCTCTTGAACTTCGAAAGGGAGTATCACACCCTTGTTGCAACTCAAGAAGTTCCCCTACATACCCGCCTCCACTTCAGAGGCACACTGAGGGTCCCCCCCACGTTAAGAGGAGCCCCGTTTCCGCCTCATAAGTCTACATGAGGGTTCCATTCCCTGCTTCGTCCGAAAAGATTCCCGGCTTTCCTGGCGCATCTCGGACGAGGCGGTCTCCACAGGACATTCGAGAGGATCTCCAGCAGTGGTACCACCATTAGCAATGTGCACAAAATGTCTCAGCCCAAGGCCGAAGAACCTGATTTCCCTGCACTGCGGCGACTTGCACACCGAATATCAACTCACACCACAGTAGCACGTGTGAGAGCCCTGTGGGAAACCCTCGTGAGAAAGCCTCCATGGAATGCCGCAGATCGCTGTATCAAGGCAACGGGAAGCCTGCTGCAGATGCTCCAGCTCGTGAGGAATTCTGACGTGCATGTCCCCACTTGAGACTAGGACAGACTCCCCTGTGGTTTCCTCCGGAAATACACCAAAGGCCATGTCAGCAGTGGAGAGGAATCCTCAGGTTCCCTCATAGACTCCAGACGAGGACTTAGGCCATGGCAAGGAATGCAGAGGAATCCCGACAAGTGCTTGGAAACTAGCATTGAGACTGGCCTTACCTGAGGCCGCAAGGGAGGGTCCCAGAAGTCAACGTCGTAACTCGAGAAGGTCCCGCTACAACTCGAGAAAATCAACGAGGTTCTCCCCTCCAGGTGAAATGAGGCCCTTTTCCGCTTGGGCGTCTCGAGGCAAATCACACCTTCCCTCTTGATCTTCGAAAGGGTCCTTCACACCCTTGCTGCAACTCAAGAAGTTCCCCTACTTACCCTCCTCCACTCGAGAGGAACCCCGAGGGTCCCGCCCACATCAA
>NW_024072760.1:0-4902 GCF_014754425.2 Oryx dammah
GGATATGTGTCCTTGTGTGGGTGTGTGTATCTCTCTGTGGAAGGGGTCTGTGTGTGTGTGTCTCTGTGTTTGGGTGTGTGTCTCTCTATGTTGAAGGGGTCTGTGTGTGGGTGTGTGTCTGTGTCAGTGTGTGTTTCTATTTCTGGCAGGGGTCTATGTGTAGGGGTGTGTCTTTGTGGAAGGGTTCTGTGTATGGATTGTGTCTGTGTGGGTGTGTGTCTCTCTGTGGAAGGTGTCTGTGTGTGGGTGTGCATCTGTGTGTGGGCGTGTGTCTCTGTGGAAGGGGTCTAGGTGTGGATGTGTTTCTGTGTGTGGGAAGGGATGTGGCTTTGGGGGGTTCTGTGGGTGTGGGAATCTCTCTGGAGGGGTGTGTCTCTGTGTGTGTGTGTCTCTCTCTCTGTTGAAGGGGTCTGTGTGTGCGTCAGTGTGTGGATCCGTACCTCTTTGTGGAAGGAGTCTGTGTGTGGGTTTGTGTCTGTGTGTGAGTGTGTGTCTCTCAATTCTGAAGGGGTCTCTGGGTAGGTGGGCGTTTGTGTGGAACGGGTCTGTGTGTGGATGTGTGTCTCTGTGGAAGTGGTCTCTGTGTGGGTTAGTGTCTGTGTGTGAGCGTGTGTCTGTCCTTGTGGAAGGGGTCTGTGTGGGGGTGTGCATCTGTGTGTGGGTGTGTGTTTCTCTTTGTGGGAGCTGTCTACGTGCAGATGTGTTTCTGTGTGTGGGAAGGGATGTGTCTTTGGCAGTGGGGGGGTCTGTGGGTGTGGGTATCTCTCTGGAGGGGCGTGTCTGTGTGGGTGTGTGTGTGTTTGTGGGTGTGTGCCTCTGTTTGTGGGATCTCTGTCTCTTATGGGGGGGGTGGTCCGAGTGTCTGTCTGTGCATGCCTCTGTGTGTAGGTCTGTGTGTGTGTGTCCATGTGTGTGTTTCCAGTGGGCAGAATGTACAGAGCATTCAGCGCTGCCTAGCTCCAGAACGTTCCTGTCACTCCAGAAGGATACCCCTTACCTGTGCAGAACATGCTCTCTAGTGCCCCTCTCCCCAGCCCCTGACAACCCAGTCTCCATGATTTGATCCGTGCGTGTCACGGCTGTCTGTGCCATAGACGGAGCAGACCGTGGGAGGTGAGCCTGGTGGATTTCTGTCAGGTTTGATGTGAGTCCCCTTTGGGATTGCAGCCTCATGACAGAGGCTAAGGTCATCTCGAGGTTTGTTGTAGGGAAAGGACTCAGTGACGGGGCAGAACCCTGCCAGGGTTCTGATTCTTGCTGCTGAGCACCAGTGTGCTCACGTGATGGGGGAGATGTCTGTAACACAGAGAGCTCTGGCTTCTGATTTCTTCTGAGAGGAATATGCCCATAAGTTTCCTGTACCAGTTTTCATCTTGAGGGCTCGTGAATTGAATCTTTCAGCAGGATGTAAAATTTCCCCAGAGCATTTGCAAGGTCCCAGGCTTTCTATCCATGGACCATGTGTCTCTTCTGCCCTCAGGGAGCTTCTCACGTGGGGTGATGCTGACCACGGGGTTGACCCCATTGCTGGCTTGCCTCTGGGTGTTATTTGCTCTATCTCTATAGTGTGAAGCAGTGTGGTAGACACTGTCCAAGATGGAAGACAAGGGAGTGTGCTTTTGTTCAAGCTGCAATTGCCTTGCTCTCTGGAGGTGTTCCCCATGAAGGCCTGGTGGGGGTGCCCTCAGTCGGCAGGAAGCATTAGGGCTCAGAGCTTAACAGTGTCCCACCGCTCAGCAATGAGAAAGAACAGGTTAAAAACAAGAGCAGGAGCTTCCCTGGTGGCTCAGATAGTAAAGAATCTGTTGTGATACAGGAGACCCAGGTTCAATCCCTGGGTTGGGAAGATTCCCTGGAGGAGGGCATGCCAACCCGCTCCACCATTCTTACCTGGAGAATTTTGTGGAAAGAAGAGCCTGCTGGGCTACAGTCCATGGGGTCCCAAAGAGTCAAAACTGAGGAGCTGATTTTAAACAGTGTCCCACCACTCAGCCATGAGAAGGAATGAATTATCAATAGATTAAAAAGAATTTTTTTTTTTTCAGTAGACGGTTGATAATACTGCCTGAGCCACGAGGGTCAAATTGTGGCTCACACACGACCTAACTAGTGGCTCAGATGCTAAAAACTCTGCATGTGATGTAGGAGATCCAGGATTGATCCCTGGGTCGGGAAGAATCCCCTGAAGAAGGAAATGGCAACCTGCTCCAGGGTTCCTGCCTGGAGAATCCGACGGACAGAGGAGCCGGGTGTGCTGTTACACTCCCTGGGGTCACAAAGAGTCAGACACAACTGAGTGACGCATAAGGTGGTTAATACCCAAAGGCTTGGATAGGTCTCAAGGGGCTTCTGCAGTTAAATAAACAAATAAATAAAGTCACCCTCCAAGGAACAAATCCTGGGTGAGAGACCATTTATATCTCAGTCCAGGGATGGGATGGTGGGCCAGTAACTTGGCCCAAGGGAGGTCCTGATGGTGTTGGAACACACTTTGGCTCTTGACCGAGGAGGCGGTTACACGGATCGGCCCTTGAGATCAAACACTGTGACTCTGCATACACAGCTGCGTCTGGACCCTTTCACCTTTCAAGTCCAGCCCAGTACTGCAGGGCCGTGACATGCAACCAGTGGGTGACGGATTCAAGGTAGAGCCTTCCTGTAACACCTCTGCACCTTCCCGGGATTCTATTCGTTGTTACTGTTCAGTTGCTCAGTCTTGTTCAACTTTTGCTACCCCACACACTGCAGGACACCAGGCTTCCCTGTCCTGCACCATCTCCCGGTGTTTGCTCAAACCCATGTCCATCGAGTCGGTGATGCCATCCGACCATCTCATCCTCTGTCATTCCCTTCTCCTCCCGCCTTCAATCACTCCCAGCATCAGGGTCTTTTCCAATGAGTCAGTCCTTCCCATCAGGTGACCGGAAGTAAAGCAGCTTCAGTATGAGTCCTTCCAATAAATATTCAAGGTTGATTTCCTTTAGGATGGTCCGGTTGGATCTTCTGGCTGTCCAAAGGACTCTCAAGAGTCTTCTCCAGCACCACAGTTCCAAAGCATCAATTCCATAACCTATTCTCAAGTAAAAGTTAAAAGAAAAAGCAAAGTGAAGCTTGCCTGTAACTAGAGCAGTGCTGCTGGTCAAGTGTCATTGGCCAAGTGTCAGCAGGGAGGTCACCCACCCTGGTCGAACAGCTGAGCCCTGGATCGTGACTAATGGGGGGAGGGCAGGGTCCCCGCAGCACAGTGGACACAGACCCAGTCAGCTGAGTACACAGCATCCTCCGTTTAGATGGCTGGGGCTCAGCACACATTAGTTGTCATGGCCAAGTACTGCTAACCATCCCCAGAACCACATGCCAGATTGTCACCCTTCTGGGCATATTAATTGCATGACCGAATGCAGAGGCCCTCCCGGGAAATCTGTGACTTAGCTGGTGTGTGCAGTGTTATAAACAAGGGCAGCTGTGGGCTTTGCTTCCTCACTCCCTGGATCATCATGCTGACTGAGCAAACCTGGCTCCTTCATTCCACTGGGCTCGTGTGGCAAATTCAGCAAGAGCTGTGGACCTGTGCTGAACTCCTCATTCGTGGGTTGTTGAGAAGAAGCCAGCGTTGCCTCTACGTGAAACCCTCCCTCTACAGGTCCTGTGAGGGGGTGGTGCTAAGACGGGGAAGCTGATGGGACCTGTCCTACATTCTGGAAGGCAGGAGGGTGGACAGGGTGCACCTCTGGTTTGAAGTTTAAGAACAGAGGCTTCCCTGGTGGTCCAGTGGTTAAGAGTCTACCTTTGCAAGGCAGAGGACTCGGGTTTGATCCTCAAGTGGGGAACATATCATTTGCCGAGGAGCAAGTAAACTCATGTCCTGTGACTACTGAGTCTGTGCTCCTGGACAAGAGAATCCGCCTCAATGAGAAACCCGCAGACCTCAGCTAGAGACTGCACACACACAGCAGCCAAGACACAGTTAGCCAGACATTGTTCAATCGCTCAGTCATCTCCGACTCTTTGTGACCCAAGGACTGTAGCACGCCAGGCCTCCCTCTCCATCACCAAATCCTGGAGTTTGCTCAAACTCATGTCATTCAGTTGGTGATGCCATCCAGCCATCTCATTTTCTGTCGTCCCCTTTTCCTCCCACCTTCAATGTTTCCCAACATGGGGGTCTTTTCCAATGAGTCAGCCCTTTGTATCAGGTGGCCAAAGTATAAATTTAAGAAAATTAATAAATAAATGTTGAAGGCTAAATATGGGAGGGGGTCATCCGATTTTTCATATCTTGGGTGACTGGGATTCTTGTCTCACTTCAGTTCTGACTTACGCGTAATAAACTTGTGAGACAAGGTTAGGTACTGATCAGTTGAGGAAGATCTGAGCAGAGGCTTGCAGGACTTAACCCTCCTTTTCCGTAGAAGCAGGAACGTGTCCGGAAAGAACAAGTGTGCTGAGTCGTCTCCTGGGGATGATAGCAGAAGGAAAGCATGCCGTCACATCCACCAAACCATCACAGAGATCTTCAAGCCAAGGGCACCTGTGAAAGCCCCAGGACCAGGAAACAGTGTCGATCCTAAGACCACGTCTCCCCTCAGATTCTTGTCAACTCAGCATCTTCAAGTTGTAGAACACAATATTGGGTTGTGGGGCATTTCTTTCAACCCTGATACCTTGAACATGGGGCTTCGCTCATAGCTCAGATTGTAAAGAATCTGCCTGCAGTGCAGAATACCTTGGTTCCATCCCAGGATCAGGGAAGATACTCTCGAGAACAGAATAGCAACCCACTCCAGTATTCGTGCCTGGAGAATCCCTTGGACAGAGAAGCCTGGCGGGCTATGGTCCACGGGGTCCCAAAGAGTCAGATATGACTGAGCAAGAGTGACACACATGTTGAACATAGGCTGT
>NW_024072761.1:0-4901 GCF_014754425.2 Oryx dammah
TGGAGTTTTTCTTTGTTTTTTGTGTTATTTTATTGTTGAAACATACATATAACATAAAATTCACAATGTAGTCATTTTTCAGTGTAGAGGTGGCATTAAATAAATACATTCACAATGTTGTGCAGTGTCATGGAGATTCTTTAGTAACTTTTTATTGAAGTACAGTTAATTTACAATGTTGTGTTCATTTCTGCTGTACATCAAAATGACTTACTTATGTACCTGTATACATTCTTTTTTATTTTCTTTTCCATTATGATTTATTCTAGAATAGCAAATGGAGTTCCCTGTGTACTGTTGTGGTTTCTCAGTTCTATATGTAACAGTTTGCATTGACTAACCCCAAACTCCTAGTCCCCCCCTCCCCAACCCCTGTTCCCCCTTGGACACCCAAAGTCTGTTCTGTAAGTCTGTGAGTCTGTTTCTACTTCAAAGATAGGTTCATTTGCTCCATTTTTTGATTCCACATATAGGGGTTTGTCGTTGTTTAATCACTAAGTTGTGTCTGACTCGGTGACCCCATGGACTGCAGCATGCCAGGCTTCCATGTCCTTCATGTCTCCTGGACTTTATTCAAACTCATGTCCATTTAATCAGATCACTGATTAATCAGTGATTAATCCATCCAGTCACCTCATCCTCTGTTGCCCCCTTCTGCTTTTGCTTTCAATCTTTCCCAGCATCAGGGTCTTTTCCATTGAGTCATCTCTTTGCATCAGGTGACCAAAGTATTGTGGCTTCAGCATCAGTCTTCCAATGAATATTGAGGGTTGATTTTTTTTTTAGGATTGACTGGTATGATCTCCTTGCAGTCCAGGAGACTCTTATGAATCTTCTCCACACCACATTGAAAAGCATCAGTTATTTTGTGTTGAGCCCTCTTTATGGTCCAACTCACATCTGTACATGACTACTGCAAAACCATAGCTTTGACTAAACGGACCTTTGTTGGACCTTTTAAATAAGCTAAGTATAAAGTGATTACTGGAGAAGGCAATGGCACCCCATTCCATTACTCTTGTCTGGAAAATCCCATGGATGGAGGAGCCTGGTAGGCTGCAGTCCATGGGGTCACTAAGAGTAGGACACGACTGAACGACTTCACTTTCACTTTTCACTTTCATCCATTGGAGAAGGACATGGCAACCCACTCCAGTATTCTTGCCTGGAGAGTCCCAGGGATGGGGGAGCCTGGTGGGCTGCCATCTATGGGATCGCACAGAGTTGGACACGACTGAAGCACCTTAGCAGCAGCAGCAACAAAGTGATTACAGACTACAAAAGCCACCAGCCACCATAATGGGTAGAAATTAGGAGATGAAATTAATCTTTAATGAATCTGTGCCACTTCATGAACTTAAGTCCATTTAGTGAAGTATTCTGCTATAATACTTGGCTTTTTTGGTCAGGTAAAGCATCCGCCTCCTTGAACTTAGATCATCCAAGACATTCTTTATTTCAGTGCTTGCACACAGTAGGTACTTCTAAGTAGTTTTGAAAAAGGGTGAAGAGGTCTTAAAACCAGAAAGACCTTAGAAAGACGGCAGTTTCTGCCTTCCTCAGGCCAGAAAAAAGAGAAAAGGAAAACATCAATCATAAGAGTGACAACAGTAGGGAAAGAAAAACAGGAGGCTCTTGTAATCTGGGCAAAAGATGAAGACATGGGGTAATGGGGATGAGAGGGTAGAGTCTAGATCTACTTGGGGTGTGGAACTGAAATCATTGCTAATGGATTGGATGGTGGAGTGAGGAAGAAGGAAGAATCAAAAGATAACTTCCTGGTGTTAGGGTTCAGCAACCAGCAGTGCAACAACTGGGAACGTATGGGCAGAAGCAAGTTTATCGTAGAAAATCAACCCTTCGATTTGGCACTCTCATGTACGCGCTTTGGAATCAAACAGCCTGGTCCACATCTGAGAATCTGCCGCTTACTGGCTGGGTGGCCGGAATCTGCCTGCAAGGCAGGAGACCCTGGTTCGATTCCTGAGTGGGAAAGATCCCCTGGAGAAAGGGATCGGCTACCCACTCCAGTATTCATGGGCTTCCCTGGTGGCTCAGATGGTAAAGTGTCCACCTGCAGTGCAGGAGACCTGGATTCCATCCCTGGGTTGGGAAGATCCCCTGGAGGAGTGCCGGAAGCCAGCACGGGAGATCCCACCTGTGACAAGGTCATGCGGAGAGACCTGATGGGCAAGGCAAGTCAGGTCTCAAGGGTTCCTCTGCCTGAGCATCTACCCCGAAACTAAAATCTGTCTGTTTACTGTCTGCTATACTATACTCTTCTGACATAACAGGGGGCTATACGCGAAAGAGTTAATTCAGAGCTCCAGTTAACAGTCTCCTGCATATAAAAAGAATGTCTCGGCTTAAAACCCCTCTGATGGCTTTCTAACTTACCTGACTGGTCTGCCTGGAGTTTTACAATTTGTGAATTGTTTACAGCCCCCCAACCGTGAGAGGCATGAAGATTAAAACATCTTAAAGATATAGAGCCTTTTAGAGTTAAGAATTAGTTTGGTGAAGAGTTTGTTGAGTTAATGTTTGCCTCCAGGCCTCCATATCCTTTATCTTTTAGGCACCTGGGAAGATATTAATCAATGTAAACGGGATGCAGAAGTAGGAATATAGTAGTTTTGATGTTATCAATACTAGACTTTTGAGTTAATTACTTTTTGCTTTGTTATAAATCACTGTACTCCTTTTCCTTGTTATAAATTGTTGTGTCCTTGATATGTAAGAATGTAACTTTATTTAGTGCTTTCTGAGAGTGGCACCAGACTTTGGGAAGAACAACTCTATTACCCTTATCAGAAAAGGGCTGTAAAATGCTAATTGGCCTTCTGGCCAGAAGATGATGTAAATCACCTAAGACTTGTGTATACAACTAGGTATGCAGAGAGAAAGCCTGGTCTCGATAAGAGTCAGGGCTGTTGACACTGCATAATTTTATATTATCCATTGATCTCTTATGTACAAAAAAAGGTATAAAAAGCCTTTACGAACAGTAAAGGATGGACCAGTTTCTCAGACCAGCTTCTGAAACTGGTTTCTTGGAAATCTGGCTCCCCCCGTGTCAAATCTCTCTCTCTTTCTCCCTCTCCTTCCCTCTTCTTTTCAGGCTGAATTCCCATCTGGGGCATGGAGGCTCTCCGAGTCTACTTACTTGCCCTGGCTTCTAAGACCCATGTGAGAGGGAGCCTAAGGCCGGGTACCCTCCGCTATTTAAGTGGGCACCGGTGGCCTAACGTAGACGGTGCAAGTTCCTTGTCTTGGAACTTTTATTAGTTTTCCACGTAAACCAAGTTATTCAGCCTCTTTTCTCCACTAAATTTCCCACTATACTATTCTTTCCTAGTCTCTCTTTTATATTTCTAAATAAGTAAGTTTTTCCTCGCCTACTCCATCTCCCCTTCGAATTACCCTGGATCCACCGGGGCAGGACACCGGCAGAGGAGGACATGGCAACTCACTCCAGTATTCTTGCCTGGAGCATCTCCATGGAGAGAGGTGCCGGGTGGGCCACAGTCCGCGGGATCACAGAGTCAGACACAGCGGAGCCACTAAACACAGCTGGGTGGCCTCTTGTGGGTCTTCCTACGGGTCTTCTGTCACTGCCTAGCTGTGTTCCTGTCGCAGATTTGTTTTGAGGGTTACATGGGCTAATGCAGGTTACATGCTCCTCACAAGGTGTGGCATGTAGTAAGCCTTTCATAATATTGTCAGTTATTTCCTACCTGCTGCTCAATACATCTAAATACATAGTCTGCTGACCTTGAATTTTCACGTTTAATGTTCACACCATAATGTTTTGGGATAAATGCATTATGGTTCTAGGAAGAGAAAGAAATTTGCACACAGAGTAAAAATAGTACCATCAAAATTGTTCTTGCTTACTTTCTTTGTACTTAGGAGGTTTTTGGTGTGGGGAGGGCCTTCTTTGGGAAAGTACACAATAACATACTTCTCGCCTCCCATGTAATATATGTGTTTAATCTTCCATTATACAAAGATCCAGGGTGAATAATGCACCCTGAAAAGTTGCTTAACTAGAGCATAGAATTTTTCCATACTTTTTCCAAATTCTAAGATACTAGTTAAAAATTCAAAGAATTATATCAAGAAGGCTTCTAAGTTTATGTGAAAACCCTAAGCCACTTCATCTTCTCTCCATTGTATGAAGTTAGGCGTGTGGGTGCACAAGACCTGGCCACACGTTAATAGTAAAGGTGGTCCACTCTCCTCAGAAGAGCGGAGTTGTCTGTAGAAATTCCTCATAACCATGAGGCCTCATGTCCAAACTATTTTATTAGTGGCTGGCACATAGTAAGTACCTGGTAAATGTTACATTAGCTATATGTCTTCTGTCTGAAAAAATCCAGTGATGCAGATCTAGATTTATGAACAGTTTCAAGGCATGTTTCATAGAAGCAGTGCAAAAGTAGAACTTCCTGTGGAATAATCTACCCTCTCACCCCCAGAGGCCAAAAGAAAAAAAAAAAAAGATGCATATTGCCAGTTAAATATTGATGGCTGTTCTTCACAGGATATTTCTTTGTATTTATAGGAACCTCAGACCAGAAGAATCTTCAGTCTGTAGGTAACCAAGGAGGTGAGTTTAAAAATTTCAGAAAACCGATTATCTGCCTAGCATACAGTAATATCAGCTAGTCCAGTACATGTAAGCCTGTACACAGGCCTGTCTTAACCATGATTTGTGCATTTGTGAATACTTAAAGCCTACCATCAAAGGCTTCCCTTAGGAGGCATCAGGAAATGAAAGTTCACTGGATTCACCATCTTTCTCAGTCTAGCAAAGTTGTGAGTAAATTCTTAAACTATTAACAAAAACATACTGGTATTTATTACTGTGTTTTCAAGCCCATTTTTTGGTGTGACATTGT
>NW_024072762.1:0-4900 GCF_014754425.2 Oryx dammah
CCTTTTGTCCAATAACAACATCAGATCATTGCCAGTCACCACCAGCTCCCTCTCAACAGCTTCAGGGTCGAGGTCAGCATCCTGGCTCAGGTACCTGCTGACGATGTCCACATCCAGGTAGGACAGGGAGGACACCGAGAGGGTGCTGGCATATTTGGTTAAGGGCCGGCTCATGGGGACATCCTGGTTCTGGCCCCCAGGTCTGGCTGAGGTCCTCCTAACCCCAGATCTCCTTGGGGGAACTGTGCACCACAGACCATCAGGCCACACACAAGTCCCCCTGGCCATATGGTGGCAGCTCATGGGCTGCTAGTTTTGGAGTCCCTTGGTCCCTGACTTCCCTTCTGTATCCCAGTGGCACCCCCTACCCCGCAGCCTCTGAACCTTTTAGGGCTCATCTTACTGCACTACTCCGCCAACCACTGCCCTACCACCCCGGTAAACCTGCAGGCTCCTTGGAAAGGATACAACTCCAGCACCGGGCCTTATGGGCTCCACCCAAGGCCAAAGCCTCCACAAGTTGCACTGGGACAGTTGATGTCCCCAGGGCCTGGGGGGCCGCCCCAGCCATAGCACCCTAATCTGTAGCCTGTTCTCATCCTCCAATGGATCTGTGGGCTCCAAAACCAGGTGGCATTTTTTCAATACCCTTTCCACTGCCCACAAAACCCACGCTGCTGTCAAAGGACTCCATGGCCACCATGCGTCCATCCCAGACGTCAACAGGAGCTGAAGAGAGATTGAGCCCCTCACGAAGTCCTTCCCCTTCTGTGAAAGGACGCCCAGTGTGTCTGCACAGACTCTTCTAAGGGTGCCTCCTCGCACCAGATTGGTTACTGCCCAGTGTGCCCGGCTACCCATGTGCCACTAGGGAGACCCTGTGAGGCCAGAAGGACTCAGCTCCCTCATGAATCCAAGCTCCCTTCAGGTCGCCCCAATACGCCTGCACATACAGGCCCCTCCTGGGCTCGCCCAGATGGTGTGGAATGGACACAGCCAAGTGTCCACAGAGATGCCACCGCGAGAAGGATAGTGGCTTTCTACTCCCAAGGCCTTGACCGTGGCTCCTAAACATTTTAAGGTGATAAGGGTTAATGTCCCTCCCCCACACCTTCCAACATCTCCCCACAATAAAACTCAAAGCAAAACACACACAGAAGGGGATGAGTAGGACCTCCAGGAAGAGGGGTCTTCCCCACGTTGGGGGATCAGGCATGATGGGTGTCCTCACTGAGCCCACCATGGAGGCACCACCCTCAGGACCTCATCTAGACCCTAGTACATCCCAAAGGCCCATCTCCAAACTCCAGGCCCTGGGGCTTAGGGCTTCAATATGGGAACTGAGGGTGGAAGAAGGACTCGGACACTCACTCCACAAGCCAGTGTTACTGGCTTCCCTATCTATGCTCACATGAGCCTTTCCCGTAAGGAGACAGTGACTGACCAAACCAAGCATAGAAACCACATCTCTCCTGCCTGATAATCCACCTTAGCTATACGGACAGGTGTGACAGCCAAGGCCTCACAGGTCCCCAGCTGAGGGACAGATGGAAACAGGAAAGTAAGACTTCCTGACATAACAGCATCAAAGCAAGACAAACACATGTGCCCTAAGGAAGTTTCTGGAATCACAGGAGCTGTGGAGGTGACACCAGCTGTGGTGAGCTATGGTCATTCTATTTTCTCTCCAATTCTGCTCAGGGGTGCACTCCCCTCGGGCGGGCCCAGGCTTCCCCAGCTGTCCTGGCCAGTGGCGTGGACCCTCCTTCTCCTGGGCCAACAACGTCCCTCACATCTCAAGGACAAGAGATGACAGGGCCTCTCTAGGATCCTCTCACATATTTCCAGGCCACTCCTCCACCTGAGGGGCTGGTTCCTTTGTGTCCCCAGCCCTATGCTCCCCCAGAGGCTGCACAGAGGTGCAGGTGTCACTCAAGAGGCTCCCACCCTCGGGCTTCCAGTGGCACTGGTGGGGCTTTAACAATGGGATCTCCACACACAGAAGGGGCCCTGCCTTTGTTGATCTGTGTGCTGTAACTCCCAGGACAGTTGACTATAAGCTGCCGACAAAACGCCACCACCACCAAGTGCCTGGCTGCAGAAAAGATGCTCCTGGTTAGCTGCCCTAAGCAGCGAACTCCCAGGGCTGCAACCTGCTTCTCACCACACACAGGCACTCTACTCTGAGTCTCTGTACCTCCCACGAGGGGCACCCAGACTCCCATCTCATTGCCACCCACACCATGCACAAGGGTAACTAGCTGGCCCAACCTGGACCCATCTAGAATGCACATTCCACAATGCAGCTTTGACTTCACCAGCACGCACCACAGAAGGGGTTCACTAGACAAAGGCAGCAGATGGTGAGGGGATGAACCACACAACCCACCAGCATCTTCCCTCTGACTGTTGCTGTTCATTCAGTCATGTCCGACTCTTTACAAACCCAAGGACTGTAGCACTCCAGGCTTCCCTGTCTTTCACCATCTCCTGCAACTTGCTCAAGTTCATGTCCATTGACTCGGTGATGCCATCCAACCATCTCATCCTCCACTGTCCCCTTCTCTTCCCGCCTTCAAATGTTCCCAGCATTAGGGGCTTTGCCAATGAGTCACCTCTTCAGATCAGGTGGCCAAAGCGTTGGAGCTTTCATTTTACAGAAGTCAGCTAAAATGCATCAATTGGAATGAAAGAAAGAAATATGTATTTATTTACCGACAAAATGATTGTCTATGTGCAAAGTCCAATGGGACATATAAAAGAGCCATTACAATTAATGAGTGAGTTTCGCAATGTTTCACAATACAAGGATACTCGTGAGAGGACTTGGACTGCAAGGAGAACAGACCAGTCAATCCTAAAGGAAATCAAGCCTGAATATTCATTGGACAGACTCATGCTGATCCTGAAGCTCCTATACTTTGGCTACCTGATGTGAAGGGCCAACTAACTGGAAGAGACCCTGATTCTGGGGAAGACTGAAGGCAACAGGAGAAGGGGGAGACAGAGGATGAGATGGTTAGACAGCATAACCCACTCAATGGACATGAATTTGAGCAAATTCCAGGAGATAGTGGAGGACAAAAGAGTCTGGTATGTTACAGTTCATGGGGGCACAAATAGTTGGCCATGAATTATACTGAAAAACATGATTTAGGTGTTAAATGAAAAATGAAAAGTGCACTTGCTCTGTGGAGTCCAACTCCTTGCAACCCCATGAATTGTAGCCTGCAAGCTCCACTGTCCAGGATTTCTCCAGGCAAAAATACTGGAGTGGATTGCCATTACCTTCTCCAGAGGATATTCCCAGCCCAGAGATTGAACCTGGTCTACCACACTGCAGGCAGATTCTTTACATTCTGAGCCACCAGGGAAGGCCTCTGGTAATTTTTCTTAACATTTAATAACTATAAAATGAGAAAATATTCCAATATTAATACTGAATGACAGTATACAACTTTCTTATTCTCCCACTTCTTACACTGTCTTCAATTACGTTGTACTCCTTGAATAACTGGATCTCAGAACCTCCCCTCCAACTGAAAGACAAATGCAGTATCAGGAAGTGCAGAAGCTAAAAATAAAGTCAGAGACAGCATGATAGCTCAGTTTTATTTTCGGCAGTTAACAATCACCAAACAAACAATGTGGACACTGATCCCCCAAATCAGCACAGACATAAGATGAAGCCCGATCAAAGTACTGCAGAAAGCAATGCCCTGGGGAAGGACACCTGAAGCTAGGGCACACAGGCAGGGTTTAAACCCCTCTTCTCTGCTGAGAAACGGGGGCCCCAAAGTGCTGCAAGGACCGCATCACCAGGGAAAGCTGCTCCAGACAGAGAGCGATGGAGCTCTGGAGCAGGGCAGGGTCTTCAGCAGTCAGTCGGCTAAAAGGGAGGGAAAATGAAATTCAAATTCCCGCAAGATTGAGGAAGAGGTGCATGTCCTCCCTCTGTTCCCACACACCGACAAGCCCAGGGCACCACACTTTTCCTTTAGGCTTAACCGTCCATTATGGCTCTTCCTGGGCCCAGACTGGACCTAGCCACCACCCGCCGCTCCCTCCCCAGCCCTGGCCCCCGTTAGAACGCACAGAACCAGCATGCGGCCATTAACATCGAGCTCCTTCCGAATCGGCCCTCGCAGTTGAGTACGTGGAGTCAGGAAGCGGTGGGCAAGGTCAGCTTCCGCATGTGATGAGAAAGGCACAGTGAGGCTTCTGGTGGACATATGGTTAAGGCGTCATCCGCATTTCTCATTTTGCCTGTACGTCAGGATCCCTGCTACCTGAGACCCGCCTTCTCACACAAGGATGCCGCCTAGAAAGTCTGGACCTCTCAGCCTATACCCTGAGTACACCCTGGATATCACCGCACAGCCCTATGGATCCCTTCAGGTTGCTTTTCCTCACCACCATCGACACTACTCATTTTGCCTTTACGATAGGCTCCCTGCTCACGGAAACGCCTTCTCCCACAGGGCCACCACCAGACACCCTGGATATCACCACCTGACTCTCTGGTTCCCTTGAGGTTGCTTTTCCTCACTATCTTCCCCTGGCAGCCTGACCACCCCTGACCCATATCCTCCAGCCCCCCAGAGTACCCTCCTCCTACACTTTAGCACCACTTGCAATCCCCCAAAGCCACCCTAGCCCACACCCCGGCCCTCGCGGCCGCCTGGCCCACCAGGGTTCCTGGAATAGGATACAACTGGAGCTCTCGGTTACTCAGAACTGCGGCCCCAGGTGGAGCGTCTCCACTAGGCCCTGGAGCGTGAGGTGGCCTCGAGATCTGCAGAATGTCACCAGCTGCGCCACCTGACTCTCCTGCAGCGCTGGGGCCTCTGGGACCAGCCAGGCCACCAGCGCCTCCATGAACTCCGCGACCGATGGCGTC
>NW_024072763.1:0-4896 GCF_014754425.2 Oryx dammah
ACAAAAACAAGACCAGGACCTGACTGTGGCTCAGATCATGAACTCCTCATTGCCAAATTCAGAGTTAAATTGAAGAAAGTAGGGAAAACCGCTAGACCATTGAGGTATGACCTAAATCAAATCCCTTATGATTATACAGTGGAAGTGAGAAATAGATTTAAGGGTCTATATCTGATAGATAGAGTGCCTGATGAACTATGGAATGAGGTTCGTGACATTGTACAGGAGACAGGGATCAAGACCATCCCCATGGAAAAGAAATGCAAAAAAGCAAAATGGCTGTCTGGGGAGGCCTTACAAATAGCTGTGAAAAGAAGAGAAGTGAAAAGCAAAGGAGACAAGGAAAGATATAAGCATCTGAGTGCAGAGTTCCAAAGAATAGCAAGAAGAGATAAGAAAGCCTTCTTCAGCGATCAATGCAAAGAAATAGAGGAAAACAACAGAATGGGAAAGACTAGAGATCTCTTCAAGAAAATTAGAGATACCAAGGGAACATTTCATGCAAAGATGGGCTTAATAAGGGACAGAAATGGACTGGACCTAACAGAAGCAGAAGATATTAAGAAGACGTGGCAAGAATACACAGAACTGTACAAAAAAGATCTTCATGACCCAGATAATCATGATGGTGTGATCACTCATCTAGAGCCAGACATCTTGGAATGTGAAGTCAAGTGGGCCTTAGAAAGCATCACTATGAAAAAGCTAGTGGAGGTGATGGAATTCCAGTTGAGCTATTTCAAATCCTAAAAGATGATGCTGTGAAAGTGCTGCACTCAACATGCCAGCAAATTTGGAAAACTCAGCAATGGCCACAGGACTGGAAAAGGTCAGTTTTCATTCCAATCCCAAAGAAAGGCAATGTCACAGAATGCTCAAACTACCACACAATTGCACTCATCTCACATGTTAGTAAAGTAATGCTCAAAATTCTGCAAGCCAGGCTTCAGCAATATGTGAACCATGAACTCCCTGATGCTCAAGCTGGTTTTAGAAAAGGCAGAGGAACCAGAGATCAAATTGCCAACATCCACTGGATCATGGAAAAAGCAAGAGAGTTCCAGAAAAACATCTATTTCTGCTTTATTGACTATGCCAAAGCCTTTGACTGTGTGGATCACAATAAACTGTGGAAAATTCTGAAAGAGATGGGAATACCAGACCACCTGACCTGCCTCTTGAGAAATCTGTATGCAGGTCAGGAAGCAACAGTTAGAACTGGACATGGAACAACAGACTGGTTCCAAATAGGAAAAGGAGTATGTCAAGGCTGTATATGGTCACCCTGCTTATTTAACTTCTATGCAGAGTACATCATGAGAAACGCTGGACTGGAAGAAGCACAGGCTGGAATCAAGATTGCCGGGAGAAATATCAATGACCTCAGATATGCAGATGATACCACCCTTATGGCAGAAAGTGAAGAAGAACTAAAATGCCTCTTGATGAAAGTGAAAGAGGAGAGTGAAAAAGTTGGCTTAAAGCTCAATATTCAGAAAACTAAGATCATGGCATCTGGTCCCATCACCTCATGGGAAATAGATGGGGAAACATTAGAAACAGTGTCATACTTTATTTTGTGGGGCTCCAAAATCACTGCAGATGGTGACTGCAGCCATGAAATTAAAAGACACTACTTACTCCTTGGAAGAAAAGTTATGACCAACCTAGGTAGTGTATTCAAAAGCAGAGACATTACTTTGCCAACTAAGGTCCGTCTAGTCAAGGCTATGGTTTTTCCTGTGGTCATGTATGGATTTGAGAGTTGGACTGTGAAGAAGGCAGACCACCAAAGAATTGATGCTTTTGAACTGTGGTGTTGGAGAAGATTCTTGAGAGTCCCTTGGAGTGCAAGGAGATCCAACCAGTCCATTCTGAAGGAGATCAGCCCTGGGATTTCTTTGGAAGGAATGATGCTAAAGCTGAAACTCCACTACTTGGCCACCTCATACGAAGAGTTGACTCATTGGAAAAGACTCTGATGCTGGGAGGGATTGGGGACAAGAGGAGAAGGGTTTGACAGAGGATGAGATGGCTGAATGGCATCACTGACCTGATTGACGTAAGTCTGAGTGAACTCTGGGAGTTGGTGATGGACAGGGAGGCCTGGCGAGCTGCGATTCATGGGTTTGCAAAGAGTCAGACATGACTGAGCGACTGAACTGAACTGAGGCTTAGTGAGGGGGTGGAATTCATATGCTAATGAGTGGGAGATCATCCCAACCATTAGGGAACCACCCACTCCTCCCTCTTTTGACCATGCCTTGGAGCTATTCTGTGACCTCTAGGTGTGTCTGTTGGCTTATAGATTGGGGATTAAGGTTTACTTGAATTTGACTTGTCATCTTGGACCCAATTCATTTTAATTGGTTTACATTATCAGTTCAGTTCAGTTCAAAAGCATCAATTCTTCGGCACTCAACTTTCTTCACAGTCCAACTCTCACATCCATACATGACTACTGGAAAGACCATAGCCTTGACTAGACGGACCTTAGTCAGCAAAGTAATGTCTCTGCTTTTGAATATGCTATCTAGGTTGATCATAACTTTTCTTCCAAGAAGTAAGTGTCTTAATTTCATGGCTGCAGTCACCATCAGCAGTGAGTTTGGAGCCCCCCAAAATAAAGTCTGCCACTATTTCCACTGTTTCCCCATCTATTTCCCATGAAGTAATGGGACCAGATGCCATGATCTTCGTTTTCTGAATGTTGAGCTTTAAGCCAAGTTTTTCACTCTCCTCTTTCACTTTCATCAAGAGGCATTTTAGTTCCTCTTCACTTTCTGCCATAAGGGTGGTGTCATCTGCATATCTGAGGTTAATGATATTTCTGCCGACAATCTTGATTCCAACTTGTGTTTCTTCCAGTCCAGCATTTTTCATGATGTACTCTGCATATAAGTTAAATAAGCAGGGTGACCATATACAGCCTTAACATACTCCTTTTCCTATTTGGAACCAGTCTGTTGTTCCATGTCCAGTTCTAACTGTTGCTTCCTGACCTGCATATAGCTTTCTCAAGAGGCAGGTCAGGTGGTCTGGGATTCCCATCTCTTTCAGAATCTTCCACAGTTTATTGTGATCCACACAGTCAAAGGCTTTGGCATAGTCAATAAAGCAGAAATAGATGTTTTTCTGGAACTCTCTTGCTTTTTCCATGATCAAGCAGATGTTGGCAATTTGATCTCTGGTTCCTCTGCCTTTTCTAAAACCAGCTTGAACATCAGAAAGTTCACGGTTCACATATTGCTGAAGCCTGGCTTGCAGAATTTTGAGCATTATTTTAGTAGTGTGTGAGATGAGTGCAATTGTGTGGTATTTTGAGCATTCTTTGACATTACCTTTCTTTGGGATTGGAATGAAAACTGACCTTTTCCAGTCCTGTGGCCATTGCTGAGTTTTCCAAATTTTGCTGGCATATTGAGTGCAGCACTTTCACAGCATCATCTTTCAGGATTTGAAACAGTTCAACTGGAATTCCATCACCTCCACTAGCTTTGTTCGTAGTGAGGCTTTCTAACGCCCACTTGACTTCACATTCCAAGATGTCTGGCTGTAGGTGAGTGATCACACCATCGTGATTATCTGGGTCATGAAGATCTTTTTTGTACAGTTCTTCTGTGTATTCTTGCCACGTCTTCTTAATATCTTCTGCTTATGTTAGGTCCAGACCATTTCTGTCCTTTATCGAGCCCATCTTTGCATGAAATGTTCCCTTCGTATCTCTAACACTCTTGAAGTATCTCTAGTCTTTCCCATTCTGTTGTTTTCCTCTATTTCTTTGTATTGATCACTGAAGAAGTCTTTCTTACCTCTTCTTGCTATTCTTTGGAACTCTGCATTCAGATGCTTATATCTTTCCTTGTCCCCTTTGCTTTTCACTTCTCTTCTTTTCACAGCTATTTGTAAGGCCTCCCCAGACAGCCATTTTGCTGTAAGATGGTAGGTGTTGCAAGAGGGCATCAGAGGGCAGACACACTGAAACCATAGTCACAGAAAACTAGTCAATCCAATCACACTAGGACCACAGCCTTGTCTAAATCAATGAAACTAAGCCATGCCCACAGGGCAACCCAGGGCGGGCGGGTCATGGTGGAGAGATCTGACAGCATGTGGTCCACTGGAGAAGGGAATGGCAAACCACTTCAGTATTCGTGCCTTGAGAACCCCATGAACAGTATGAAAAGGCAAAATGATAGGATACTGAAAGAGGAACTCCCCAGATCAGTAAGTGCCCAATATGCTACTTGAGATCAGTGGAGAAATAACTCTAGAAAGAACTAAGGGATGGGGCCAAAGTAAAAACAATACCCAGCTGTGGATGTGACTGGTGATAGAAGCAAGGTCTGATGCTGTAAAGAGCAATATTGCATAGGAACCTGGAATGTCAGGTCCATGAATCAAGGCAAATTGGAAGTGGTCAAACAAGAGATGGCAAGAGTGAACGTCGACATTCTAGGAATCAGTGAACTAAAATGAACTGGAATGGGTGAATTAACTCAGATGACCATTATATCTACTACTGTGGGCAGGAATCCCTCAGAAGAAATGGAGTAGCCATCATGGTCAACAAAAGAGTCCAAAATGCAGTACTTGGATGCAATCTCAAAAATGACAGAATGATCTCTGTTCATCTCCAAGGCAAACCATTCAATATCACAGTAATGCAAGTCTATACCCCAACCAGTAATGCTGAAGAAGCTGAAGTTGAACGGTTCTATGAAGACCTACAAGACCTTTTAGAACTAACACCCAAAAAAGATGTTCTTTTCATTATAGGGGACTGGAATGCAAAAGTAGGAAATCAAGAAACACCTGGAGTAACAGGCAAATTTGGCCTTGGAATGCAGAATGAAGCAGGGCAAAGACTAATAGAGTTTTGCCAAGAAAATGCAC
>NW_024072764.1:0-4894 GCF_014754425.2 Oryx dammah
CTTGAGAAATCTGTATGCAGGTCAGGAAGCAACAGTTAGAACTGGACGTGGAACAACAGACTGGTTCCAAATAGGAAAAGGAGTACGTCAAGGCTGTATATTGTCACCCTGGTTTTATTTGGTTACTGCTAAATAAAACTAGGAACTTTTAGACCAGAGACCCATTGTTTGAGGACAGGAGTCCAAGCTCTAGAGATGTGGGCTTCTAATCTCAAGACTGCACTTTCTCCTTGGCTGCTTGCTTCCAGGGGCAAGTTTCAGGGCTCTTTGGGTTTTAAAGTATCCAGACTGTCAGTTAACATGAACACACTGCTATGTTCAAAATAGATAACCAGCAAGGACCTACTGGATAGCAAAGGGAACTCTGTTTAATATCCTGTAATAACCTAAATGGGAAAACAATTTAAAAAAGAATATATATGTGTGTATATATAACAGAAACTTTACTATGCATCTGAAACTAACACATTAGCTACGCTCCAATATAAAACAAAAACTTAAAAACAAAACAAAAACCAAAATCAAGGGAAAACATAACTAAATAACACAGAAAAGTAACCAGACTGTAAAAAAAATCCAGATCAACACAATAGCATTAGGAAGATTGTGACATCACTTTGCCAACAAACATCCATATAGTCAAAGCTATGGTTTTTCTAGTACTCATGTATGGATATGAGAGCTGGACCATAAAGATGGCTGAGTGTTGAATAACTGATGCTTTTGAATTGTGGTGTTGGAGAAGACTCTTGAGAGTCCCTTGGACTGCAAGGAGATCAAACCAGTCAATCCTAAAAAAAATAAACCCTGAATATTCATTGGAAAGACTGATGCTAAAGCTGAAGCTCCAATATTTTGGCCACCTGATGCAAAGAACTGACTCCCTGAAAAAGACTCTGATGCTGGGAAAGGTTGAGGGAAGGAAGAGAAGGGGGTGATAGAGGATAAGATGGTTGGATGGCATCACTGACTCAATGGACATGCATTTGAGCACTCAGGGAGACAGTGAAGGACAGGGAAGCCTGGTGTGCTACAGTTTATGGGGTTGCAAAGAGTTGGACACAGCTTAGTGACTGAACAAAAACAATGAACTACATTGACTGTATTGAGCACAAAAGAAGAGTTTGCAAACTGAGTCTTCAAAGCCAAAACTAACATGAAGTCCAGAAGGATGACATCACAGAATGGCTCATAAGTGAGGATGCGGAAGTTGTTAAACTTTTACAGTGATTGATTATTACTGTGGGGGTTTCCAGATGGAAGGGGCTAATTATCTTGCACCATTTTAGAACAGTTATGTTTCTTTTAAGAGGTATTTTCAAGAAATAACCTAAGTTAAGTTTTGCTTACGTTCATGAAATAAGCAAGATTTAGTTTTCCTTACATGGATTACATGGTTCTGTCTGAGGGATTTTCGAACTTTCTTCTATTTTATTTTAACAACATTGAGCTGCATTGGCTGGAGTACCAGTGCTGCCACTGATTAGATTTCTAGTCATTTAAGTTCCACTTTTTATCAGCTGTTGGAAACTTCTGGAGCTACACAGAAACTTCTGGAGTTACACGGATTGTTCTTGACATTGACCATTCAGCCTGTGTGGACCTACGGCCAGGGCTGGTGTGCCCACACCCCTCTATCTTTCAGGGATTCTACTGCTTCCTGTTTCCTCCTGTACACTGGGAGGGTTTTTCCATGCATCTCTGCTTTGGGCCCTGGAAGGGATGTTCCCTCTTAGGATATCCTGGGTTTCAGCAGGACTGTCATTTCTGAGAGTTTTTCCCTAGGAGAAACCAGGACCCACCCATTTGCCACTGGAAGTGATCTTTCCTTCTCGAACTTTTCACCTGTTTGTTAAAAATCCATACATTTACATCTTGGAACCAGATTTACCTGAAATTGGACAGAAAGGGAACACGCATGCAGATAAACAAAACTTCTAACTAGACAAGAGAGATTCTTGCATCATCATGAGACTTCATTTACAATAGCATCACTATTAGAATATTTTGCCCAGGAACCTTTTTACGAAGGATTCCTTTACTCCAGAAAGAAATAGAGAAGATTGTCTAGAACTACTATTCAATGTTGGATTAAATACTGTAGTAGAGTATTTTAAGTCAAATAATAAAAAAACTTCCCAAATATCTAGACATGTTGATTTTTAATCTTCCCTACTTGTTATATTTTAAAAGTACAGCTATTTTTAAATGGAATTAAATTTTTCATACTTTTTTTTTAACCTCACGTGATCTCTTTATTCATGAATCGTAGAACTTCACTGCATTCTATAAAGGAATTCCAGTACCAGAAGCACTTAAAAAATGGATTCAAAGTCAAGGAACATATAATTTGCACATTTGGAATAAAAAGGCTCAGTTGAGAACATCCCTGTGAATATTTAAAACTATGTTGAAAATAATTTGGGGATAGCATGGATAATAGAGGTGCCACAACTGAGTGTCTCTATTTCCTTTTTCTAGTACCAATACTATAATATTAAACCTTGTAGGTGGTTATATCTACCAAGGTTTGCTTACAGCAGAAAGCAGAGATGAAGAGAATTTCATAGCCCTACATTAGCAGCACCATTTCCTCCACTGTTGCAAATACTTTATATATACCAATGTCTTTCAACTCTAAAAGGTAAGAAGAATTATAATGTAGGAAGGTTAGATGTAACCTAATGATATATACTTGTATCATTAATCCAGTCTCTAAACGAGAGACTAATGATCCAAATAGACTAATGATCCAACTCTGCTTATTCTATACAATACATTTCAAACAGAATAACTGGGCATCTAGTATTAAAATACTGGTATAAAATCAGCATTTGCCCCTTTTGAGAAATCCTCTCAAAATATCAAGGAAGATCAGAAATAAAAATGTAAATGTGGACTCAGTGAAACATGGAGAAAGCTGAATATGTGAGCCACAAGATAAGAGAAATGGCTGCCCTAGGTAGTTGAAACCAAACAGAAAAGCAGAAGGAGCAAATTTGGAATGTGCATCTGTATTTGCAAAGCTCAGACAGAGCCAGCACACTATACTTCCACAGGTGGGGAGCATCCCCAAGGGCCCAAGAGAGAGCTCTCCTTTTCAAGAGTAGAAATGAGATGCTTAGGGTTCAGGGAAGACCTTTCCTAGACCTATTTTAATTTTTTAAATCAGAGGATGGAGGGTGAATAAGGTTTTCCACAGATAAGCTAAATGTGATGGAATTAGTCTCTCTAAGTGTCAGGGGAAAGAAAGAGGCTTTGCCTAGAAAACAACCTTCTACCACCATCTCTCTTGACAGGGAAAAATGAAAGACTGAAATAACTAACATGAATAAATATGCATAAAAATAAAATGTCTCCCAGGTTTGAATACTGCCTTACTGTAATCTCCTATATTCTACCTCCTAAAAAAAATAAAATTGCTTTAAGAAAATATCACTTCCTAAATATGAGAGGTGAAAAGATCTAGTGTAGGAAATCCCTCCATCCCCTCAAAATTATTAGTTCAGTTCAGTTCAGTCGCTCAGTCATGTCTGACTCTTTGCGACCCCATGAATCGCAGCACGCCAGGACTCCCTGTCCATCACTATCATCCGGGGTTCACTCAGACTCACGTCCATTGAGTCCATGATGCCATCCAGCCATCTCATCCTCTGTCGTCCCTTTCTTCTCCTGCCCCCAATCCCTCCCAGCATCAGAGTCTTTTCCAATGAGTCAACTCTTTGCATGAGGTGGCCAAAGTACTGGAGCTTCAGCTTTGGCATCATTCCTTCCAAAGAAATCCCAGGGCTGATCTCCTTCAGAATGGACTGGTTGGATCTCCTTGCAGTCCAAGGGACTCTCAAGAGTCTTCTCCAACAACACAGTTCAAAAGCATCAATTCTTCGGCACTCAGCCTTCTTCACAGTCCAACTCTCACATCCATACATGACCACAGGAAAAACCATAGCCTTGACTAGACGGACCTTAGTCGGCAAAGTAATGTCTCTGCTTTTGAATATACTATCTAGGTTGGTCATAGGAGAAGGCAATGGCACCCCACTCCAGTACTCTTGCCTGGAAAATCCCAGGGATGGAGTAGCCTGGTAGGCTGCAGTCCATGGGGTCGCTAAGAGTCGGACACGACTGAGCGACTTCATTTTCACCTTTCACTTTCATGCACTGGAGAAGGCAATGGCACCCCACTCCAGTACTCTTGCCTGGAAAATCCTATGGACAGAGGAGCCTGGTAGGCTGCAGCCCATGGGGTCGCTAAGAGTCGGACATGACTGAGCGACTTCACTTTCACCTTTCACTTTCATGCACTGGAGAAGGAAATGGCAACCCATTCCAGTGTTCTTGCCTGGAGAATCCCAGGGAAGGGGGAGCCTGGTGGGCTGCCATCTCTGGGGTCGCACATAGTCGGACATGACTGAAGTGACTTAACAGAGCAGAGCAGAGGTTGGTCATAACTTTTCTTCCAAGGAGTAAGCGTCTTTTAATTTCATGGCTGCAGTCACCATCTGCAGTGATTTTGGAGCCCCCAAAAATAAAGTCTGACACTGTTTCCACTGTTTCCCCATCTATTTCCTATGAAGTGATGGGACCGGATGCCATGATCTTTGTTTTCTGAATGTTGAGCTTTAAGCCAACTTTTTCGCTCTCCTCTTCACTTTCTGCCATAAGGATGGTGTCATCTGCATATCTGAGGTTATTGATATTTCTCCCGGCAATCTTGATTCCAGCTTGTGTTTCTTCCAGTCCAGCGTTTCTCATGATATACTCTGCATATAAGTTAAATAAACAGGGTGACAATATACAGCCTTGACGTACTCCTTTTCCTATTTGGAACCAGTCTGTTGTTCCATGTCCAGTTCTAACTGTTGCTTCCTGACCTGCATACAGATTTCTCAAG
>NW_024072765.1:0-4893 GCF_014754425.2 Oryx dammah
TTTGCCTATATAATGCAGCAAGCATCCCATTAGTGACTTGTGACATGAATTTAGTAGGCTGGATTCTGCTTATGAAAAATAGAAATTTTCTTTAAATCTAAGATGACATCAGTTACAAGATACAACATTATTCCTTTTACTTTTGGCCACATCCAGTGGCATGTGGGATCACAGGTCCCTGACCAGGGATTGAAGCCATGCCCCTGGCCTGGAAGTGAGGAGTCTTAAATACTGGATTACCAGGGAAGCCCCACAGCATTATTTTTCATACCACTATAAAATATATATTTATATACATATAAATATGTGCATGTGTGTTCAGTTGCTTCATTCATGCGTGACTCTTTGCAACCCTATGGACTGTAGCCCGCCAGGCTCCTCTGTCCATGGGATTCTTCAGGCAGAAATACTGCAGTAGGTGCCATGCCCTCCTCCAGGAGGTCTTCCTGACCCAGAGATGGAACCTGCATCTCTTACATCTTCTGCATTGGCAGGAGGGACCTTTGCCGCTAGGGCCATCATTTACACACAACCAAACAAACTATGATATGCTACTGATGAAATGTGGTCTGGTATCAGAAATGATCAAATGTAAACTTCAGAATGTCCCTTAACTTCTATGAAACGTGTTAATGGCATGGAAGCTATCAACAAATGTATTACATGGAGAGAAAATGTGTTACAAACCTTTTATTTCAATGATCACCACTGCCCCTGTCAGCATCCAGCTACATCCTGGCTGACTTTCTCTCTTGCATGATAGTTTAATTCACTAAGATTTGGAAGTCATTAAATGCTTGGAGAAAATGCTTCTCAGCCTTTTGGCTAAGATCAAGTGTAAGTAACTGGGGAGCCAGGAATGAGTGGGTCAGGCCTGTGGTACAGATATATGATTGTTTAATAACAGTTACTGTTTATTTATGCAGCAGACATGTAGCACTGACAGACACTACATGTTGTTCTAGAAACCAAAATACAGCAACCCAATAGCTCTGGAAGTGAATATGAAATGTGAGTTGGGGGAGGTTGTGATTTCTGACATCATGGTCAGGGAAGCCTGGCAGAGAAACTGTGGATTGAGGCAGGTCAGGAGCTGGGTGGCGGTACTTGAGACAGCGTCCAAGGCAGGGGGAGCAGCAGAAGTCGTGAGAAGGCCCCATCCTCTCTGCTCGGTACCCTTGGGAGATTGGGCGCAGGAACACTGCACCCGCAGATACAAAAATCCATGGGTGCTCAAGTCCCTCGTATAAAATGGTGCAGTCTTTGCATGTAACTTCAGGGGATGCTCCCGCATGCTTTCAGTCATCTCCACATTCCTTATCATACCTCATACAATGTGGATGCTGTGTAAATAGTTTTACAGTGTAAATGCTCTCTCTGTCTCTGTCTGTCTGTCTGTCTGTCTCTCTCTCTCTCTCTCTCTCTCATATATATATATATCAGTCGTGTCTGACTCTGTGTGACCCCATAGACGACCTCCTACCAGGCTCCTCTGTCCCTGGGATTCTCCTGGCATGAACACTGGAGTTGGTTGCCATTTCCTTCTCCAATGCATGAAAGTGAAAGTGAAGTCGCTCAGTCATGTCTGACTCTTAGCGACCTCATGGAGTGCAGCCTACCAGACTCGCACACCCATGGGATTTTCCAGGCAAGAGTACGGGAGTGGGGTGCCATTGCCTTCTCCGTCCTTCTCCAGTACATAAGCCAGCATGAGGCAGGTTCACGTTTTGCTATTAGAACTTGCTGAATTTTTTTAACATTATTTTTCATCCATGTATAGAGTATGGTGCCTTCTGGACTCAGACAGTGGAGGGACTGAGAGGCACCCTCAAGGGACAGCTGAGGGCTTTTTTGACATTTTCTGTTGGTCAGCATTTCTGAGTGAGATTGTAGATCTATAAGCAAAATGGTGTGTCTACCAGCTCTCCTGCAGACTTTAACAGGAGCACTGGGACTACCCTGGGGAGACAAGGCAAAAGTGGCGGTTGGGGAAGGAAGTTTAAAATGGTCATGTCACTTAACTGAATTTGAGACGTTTCCTTATGTCTAAGGGTTTTAATAGTAATCTCAATGTTTCAGCCAATGATTAAATCTGGTACTAAATTTATCTTTTGAAAGAAATATAATCATCACCACTTATCGGCAGAGAATAAGTTTCAAGACCCACAGCGGACATCTGTAACCTCACATTGTATCAAATCCTATATACATAATGGTTCTTCTATACAAACTTACCTGTGATGCAGTTTATTTTATAAAAGCACAGTAGGAGATTGGCAACTGCCTAGTAATAACAGGAAAGTGAAAGTGAAGTCACTCAGTCATGTCCAATTCTTTACAACCTCATGGACTGCAGCTTACTATGCTCCTCTGTCCATGGGATTTCTCAGGCAAGAATTCTGGAATAGGTTGCCATTTCCATCTTCAGCGGATCTTCCTGACCCAGGGATTGAACCTGGGTCTCCCAAATTGTAGGGAGACACTTTACCATCTGAGCAACAAGGGAAGGTGTAATAATAACATAGAACAATTATAACAATATACTTTTATAAAAGTTTTGTGAGTGTAGTCACTATGTAAAATATATTACTGTATTAATTGTGTGATTTTTGTTGTTGTTGTTGTTGTTTTTCACCCTAACTAAGCACTTATTATGCTCTGTGGCCATAACTTTTGCAGTTTGAGGTTTGACAGCAATACTAACCCAGATTTAAATTTAAATTTCTCTTCACATTCACCACAGATATTAGCAACCTCAGCATTCAGTTTTTTTTTTTCTCTTTTTATATCAAATTGAGAACTTCAATCTTTTCACTTGAAGTAGCACTTAATGGATTCTCTCTGGCATATCTAAATGGACAGCATTACTACACTTATGGTTTGGGGACATTATTGACTAAAATAAGGATGACTTGGTCTCAAGACCTGTGACATCTCAACAGTCATTGTGGTAACCGATTGACAAATGGGTGGGATGTGCAGGAGTAAGGAGCAATTCACATTCTGAGCAGCAGGAGGATGGTGGTGTGAGATTCCAATCACACTCCTCAGAATTACCTGCAGTTTAAAATGTACGAGTTAACATATTTCTGGAGTTTTCCATTTAATATTCTCAGTGAGCAGCTGAGGGTTAACTGAAATCACAGAGAGTGACACCTGAGATCAGAGGGGATGACTTTGTCCTGTGGTTGCCTTTAGGTGGAAAAAACACTAGCAGGGGCCACTTGAAGCCCAAAGGGATTGCAAAATGGCCCGTCTCTTCCCGTGTGAGGAAGCACAGCACCACCACAACCCGAGAAAAAGACTGCCGTGTCCAAATCCAGAGATGAGGACAATGACGATGCTGAGGTCATCTTTGTTGGAGTGGAGCATTCAGTGAGGATGCTGAAATCCTCCTTGTCAGAGTGATTTCAAGTTCAAAGCCAATCATTTCTATCATTTTGAACAGAGTGACCAGGGACTCATCTTCAAGAAGAAAGAAGGGCCACGTGAGTCCAGATCCCTCCTTGCACATTGCAACCTGCAAATCTCAGGACCTCAGCATCAGAGCCAGCTGCCATTTCACCAGCTTCTCAGTCCGTATGGGGAGGAAGAGGCAGTTCTGTTATTTCTGAGCCTTCATCTAAACCTGATCATGAAACGAGCTCTCCGGAAGCAGTCCTTCACAATTCAGAATTGCTCTCTCCGCGGCTTCACTGTCTCTCCGGAGCTGTTCTCTCATTAGGAGGCAAGGATGAAAGCCCTCTTAATTCAAAGCGATGTCCCACTTCAGATGTGAAATTTAACAGTGGGAATCCCCAAAGACCCAAACTCGGTGATGGAATCCAAGGGGGACCTGCCTCCACCATGGCCCCTCCAGGTATCTCACCTACAAAGATCACGATTATGACCTTGGAAGATTCTCCGACCTCACCGAGCCATGTTCATGGTGGGGCATCATATTCACGGACTCATGCCAATGACCAGGCACGCTTCAGTCTTATGGATCCAGAAAGAACATGTAGGTTGTAAGGGCTGGAGAAAATGGACTGTTTGACTCTTGCCAGTCAGAGCAAGGCTGTTGACCCCATGATAGGAAATCTGATCATGTTACTTGATGACTTTTACTATGGCAGCATACAAGAGATGGCAGCCAGAACAGAAGACTCACACAGCCTTTAAATGCCTCAGCTGCTTGAGATCTAAAAAATGTCAAGTTTATGGCCCACGTTGACAAGGACAAGCCTCAGCAGAATCCAGGGATATCCTCAGTCTGGACAACATTGGCAAATGTAGAAAGATAAAGAAAGAAATAAGGAAAGAATGACATGGGGTGACCAAGCTTCAGTGAGCGAGGCCCATTTACTTTGTTTTCCTCGGGGCTTTTATACCCTGAGTTATACCTACAGCAAGGTGAAAAATGCAGGGTCAACTCAACATTCCATCAGTAATAACTTGTATAGATATCAGGTTCCTTCCTGCAAGAGTCTTATTTTTTGTACATTATCTTCTGGCCTGGAAGCCTGTTGATATTTTATGACCTCTTTTTGGTACAGTTTCGTCAGCCAGAACAATAATTTTCCCTTAAAGTGTTTCTTCTTAAACCCTAGCCTGCAGTCACCCTTAAAGTACAGAGTTACATTTTTATGGAGCAAAGAATCAGTGAGTTACAGCAAAGAAAGTACTTATTAACTCAGAGTCTAATGTTGCTAATGCTAAAGCTACTGCTTGGCATTTCTATATCTTAACTATATGCACTCCCGGGAACACAATGGATAAGGGATGTGAGAACTTGACAGCAAGCATTGCCTCAACAATGTTGCAAGAGTCTGGATAAACCTGCCAAGTAAGCTAGAATGCTAACGGGGGTGGGGGGGTGGGGTTGAAACACTCTTTTCATGCCCAGGAGATTTA
>NW_024072766.1:0-4890 GCF_014754425.2 Oryx dammah
TCATTCTGTCATTTTTTAGATTGTGTCCAAGTACTGAATTTCAGATTATTTTTTTTGACCATGATGGCTACTCCATTTCTTCTAAGGGATTCCTGCCCACACTAGTAGATATAATGGTCATCTGAGATAAATTCACCCGTTCTAGTCCATTTTAATTCACTGATTTCTAGAATGTTGACGATCACTCTTGCCATCTCCTGTTTGACCACTTCCAATTTGCCTTGATTCATGGACATGACATCCCAGGTTCCTATGCAATATTCCTCTTTGAAGCATCTGACCTTGCTTCTATCACCAGTCATATCCACAACTGGGTATTCTTTTGCGTTGGCTCCATGTCTTCATTCTTTCTTTACTCTTTCCTTTCTCCACTGATCTCCAGGAGCATATTGGACACCTACGGACTGACTAGCACAGCATTAAAAAAATCTGGTTCTAAGAGCTTCTTTACAAACATGGGATAACCAACTCAATTTCTTTTTTTTATGAATCTATTCAATTTTTTCCAGTATTTAAATAGTTTTTAGTCATTCTGTTATTCTAGCAATTTGACTGCTTCACATAGTTTGAGACTTTTTTTGACAGATATATCTATCATAAACACCCAAATTTTTCCTTTTTTTAGTATGTTTAGTAGCAATGGCATCTCATTGATTCTCATTTTGGTAACTAAATCTGATCCTTTTGTTGTTTAGTTTACCTAATATTCTTTTTACATTTCTGTTTCATGTTCTATTTTCTGTATTATTTTTCTATTTATATTAATATATGCTGACTAAGATCCGTCTAGTCAAGGCTATGGTTTTTCCAGTAGTCATGTAAGGATGTGAGAGTTGGACTGTGAAAAAGGCTGAGCACCGAAGAATTAATGCTTTTGAGCTGTGGTGTTAGAGAAGACTCTTGAGAGTCCCTTGGACTGCAAGGAGATCGAACCAGTCCATTCTTAAGGAGATCAGCCCTGGGATTTCTTTAGAAGGAATAATGCTAAAGCTGAAACTCCAGTACTTTGGCCAATTCATGCGAAGAGTTGACTCATTGGAAAGACTGTGATGCTGGGAGGGACTGGGGGCAGGAGGAGAAGGGGACAACAGAGGATGAGATGTCTGGATGGCATCACTGACTCGATGGACATGAGTTTGAGTGAACTCCAGGAGTTGGTGATGGACAGAGAGGCCTGGCGTGCTGTGATTCATGGGGTCACAAACAGTCAGACACAACTGAGTGACTGAACTGAACCGAACTGATACCCATATTAATATTTGTTCATTTCTTCTTTCTTCTTGTGAAATTAGATTTTTTTAAACTTTTGAAGAAGGCATTAGCTTTTTCCCAGAACTGGATAGCTTTATTTTTGTGTAACTTTAAATATATATGGGTTATTCTTCTGCTCTATCTGATGGCTTTCTACATTGCGTTTTCATTTTGGACCACCTCAAAATATGTTCTCATTTTCCTGTGAGTTATTCTTTGTCTCATTGAGCCCTACAGAAAGTGCTGTTTAATTTTCCACACATTCTGTCCAGTTCAGTTGCTAACTCTTATCTGACTCTTTGAGACCCCATGAATCACAGCACGCCAGGCCTCCCTGTCCATCACCAACTCCAGGAGTTCACTCAAACTCACATCCATCGAGTCGGTGATGCCATCCAGACAACTCTTCCTCTTTTTTCCCTTTTCCTCCTGGCCCCAATCCCCTCAGAGTTTTCCAGTGAGTCAACTCTTCACATGAAGTGGCCAAAGTACTGGATTTTCAACTTTAGTATAATTTCTTCCAAAGAACACCCATCTCTTTAAAATGGACTGGTTGGATTTCCTTGCAGTCTATGATACTCTCAAGAGTCTTCTCCAACACCACAGTTCATAAGCATCAATTCTTCAATGCTCAGCTTTCTTCACAGTCAACCTCTCACATCCATACATTACAACTGGAAAAGCCATAGCCTTTACTAAACGGTCCTTTGTTGGCAACGTAATGTCTCTGCTTTTGAATATGTTATCTAGGTTGGTCATAACTTTTCTTCTAAGGAGGAAACGTCTTTTAATTTCATGGCTGCAATCACCATCTGCAGTGATTTTGGAGGCCCCCCCCGCACCCCAACAACAACAACAACAACAACAATCTGACAGAGTTTCCAATATTTTCCCATCTATTTCCCATGAAGTGATGGGAAGAGATGCCATGATCTAAGTTTTCTGAATGTTGACCTTTAAGCCAACTTTTCAGGTATGACCAAATTCAATTCATTATTATTATACAGTGGAAGTAAGAAATGGATTTAAAGGACTAGATCTGATAAATAGAGTGAATGATGAACTATGGGCAGATATTTGTGACATTGCACATGAGAGAGGGATCAAGACCATCCTCACAGAAATCCAAAACAGCAAAATAGTTGTCTGAGGAGGCCTTAGAAATAGCTGTGAAAAGAAGAGAAGTGAAAAGGAAAGGAGAAAAGGAATGATATAAGTATCTGAATACAGTATTCCAAAGATTAGCAAGGAGAGATAAGAAAGACTTCCTCAGAGATCAATGCAAAAAAAAAAAAAAAAAATAGAGGGAAGCAAAAGAATGTGAAAGACTAGAGATCCTCTCAAGAAAATTAGAGTTACTGAGGGAATATTTAATGCACAGATGGCCTGATAAATGACAGAAATTTTACGACCTAACAGACACAGAAGACATTAAGAAGAGGTGGCAAAAATACACAGCAGAACTGCACAAAAAAGATCTTCACGACCCAGGTATTCACAGTGGAGTGATCACTCACCCAGAGCCAGACATCCTGGAATGTGAAGTCAAGTGGGCCTTAGAAAGCATCACTATGAACAAAGCTGGTGAATGTTATGGAATTCCAGTTGAACTATTTCAAATCCTGAAAGATGACGCTGTGAAAGTGCTACACTCAATATGCCAGCAAATTTGGAAACTCAGCAGTGGCCACAGGACTGGAAAAGGTCAGTTTCCATTCCAATCCCAAAGAAACACAATGCCAAAGAATGCTCAAAGTACCACACAGTTACACTCATCTCACATGCTAGTAAAGTAATGCTCAAAGCTCTCCAAGCCAGGCTTCAGAAATACATGAACCATGAACTTCCAGATATTCAAACTGGTTTTAGAAAAGGCAGAGGAATCAGAAATCCAAAGGCAAACAATCTTGGATCATTGAAAAAGCAAGAAGGTTCCAGAAAAAACAAACAAACAAATATCACCTATCTCTGCTTTATTGACTATGTCAAAGGCTTTAAATATGTGGATCACTATATAAACTGTGGAAGATTCTGAAAGTGATGGAAATACCAGGCCACCTGACCTGCCCCTAGAGAAACCTATATGCAGGTCTGCTGCTGTTGCTGCTAAGTCGCTTCAGTCGTGTCCTACTCTGTGCGACCCCAGAGACGGCAGCCCACCAGGCTCCCACTTCCCTGGGATTCTCCAGGCAAGAACACTGGAGTAGGTTGCCATTTCCTTCTCCAATGCGTGAAAGTGAAGTCACTCAGTCGTGTCTGACTCTTAGTGGCTCCATGGACTGCAGCCTACCAGACTCCTCCACCCATGGGATTTTCCAGGCCAGAATACTGGAGTGGGGTGCCATTGCCTGTCAGGAAGCAACAATTACAACTGGACATGGAACAACAGACTGTTTCCAAATAGAAAGATGAGGATGTCAAGGCTGTATATTGACACCCTGCTTATTTGACTTGTATGCAGAGTGCATTATGAGAAACTCTGGGCTGGAAGAAGCACAAGCTGGAGTCCAGATTGCTAGGAAAAATATCAGTAACTTCAGATATGCACCCTTATGGCAGAAAATGAAGAGGAGCTGTAAAGCCTCTTGATTAAAGTGAAAGAAGAAAGTAAAAAACTGGGCTTAAAGCTTAACATTCTGCAAGAAAGATCGTGATATCTGGTCCCATCACTTCATGGGAAATAGATATGGAAACAGTCAAAAAACAGTGTCAGCCTTTAATTTTTGGGCTCCACAATCACTGCAGATGGTGACTGCAGCCATAAAATTAAATGTTTACTCCTTGGAGGGCAAGTTATGCCCAACTTAGATAGCATATTAAAAAGCAGAGACATTAATTTGCAAATGAAAGTCAGTGTAGTCAAGGCTATATTTTTTCCAGTGGTCAGGTGTGGATGTAAGAGTTGGACCATCAGAAAAGCTGAATGCCAAAGAAATGATGCTTTTGAACTGTGATGTTGGAGAAGACTCTTGAGTGTCTCTTGGACTGCAGGCAGATCCCAGCAGTCCATCCTTAAGGAGACCAGTCCTGGGTGTTCTTTGGAATGAATGATGCTAAAGCTGAAACTCCAATACTTTGGCCTCATGCGAAGTGTTGACTCATATAAATCTCTGATGATGGGAGGGATTTGGATCAAGAGGAGAAGGGAACGACAGAGCATGAGATGGCTGGATGGCATCATCGTCTCGATGAACATATGTTTGATGAACTCTGGAAGTTAGTGACGGACAGGGAGGCCCCTGGTGTGGTGCAATTCATAGTGCCACAAAGAGCTGGACATGACTCTGTGACTGAAGTGAAGTGAGCAAGTGAACTGTTTTGTTTTTTTTTTTTTTTTTTGCTGAGCATGCCATTGGTAATATATGAAACAAACAAGTTGTACACTATATATCACATTCTAGAATTGCAATATAAGGGATTATTGTGCACCACCTCAGTGTTAACCTATGTTTACTAATTTCTGCTTAACATAGTTCTGAAAGTCAAAGATCAGCTATTACTTTTCAGGATATACATATATACACACACATATATATACATACATATATATACATATATATATACACATATACATATATATATATATATATACACATATACTTATGTACATATATATATACACATACCTACATATATATA
>NW_024072767.1:0-4889 GCF_014754425.2 Oryx dammah
GTGCCCAACGGTTTAGAAGCCCCCTTGGTCTCCCTGTATCCTATTGCCTTGTATGAGTCGGTTCTCCTGGAGTAAACAGGTGTGCTGCTGCTGCTGCTATGTCGCTTCAGGCGTGTCCGACTCTGTGCAACCCCATAGACGGCAGCTCACCAGGGTCCCCCGTCCTTGAGGTTCTCTAGGCAGGAACACTGGAGTGGGTTGCCATTACCTTCGTTCCTGTGCTATTTCCAAGATGTCCCAAGGTTTCCTGTTTCCTAATAGTAGTATAGACAATGCGTGAAGGCAGGACTTTCCTCAAACCTCGAAGCTCAGGGTGAGCCCTGGTGTGCTTGTGGCAGTGTAGCACGGATTCTTCGGGACCCCCACAGAGTTTCTGAGGATGAAGTCTGCGTGTCATTGGTTAGAATGTGCATGACTATGAGTCGCCACCTCTTGCTGAGGAAGAGACCACATGCTTTGAGAACACCTCCTCGGCTTAAAGTCAGGGTCTGCATTTGCCAGAGGAAAACATTGCTGTTTTGTTGATCAGACTTTTGCTTGTTTTGTAAATGGAGGGAAGGAAGAAATTTTGTTATGTGAAAGGAAAATGCAAAATACCATGTTATGTCTGTCTTATTGTGGCCTTGAAAATATGTCTGTTACTTAGTCCATGGTCCACAATGTATCCTAACAATTTTGTTTCTTATTGTATTTCAGTTGGCTACCTGAGCAACATGTCAAAGTATGTGTTGTCCTGTTGACAAAAGTTGAAGTTTGGACAGAAGTCAGTTGTCTGAGGACCCTGGTGCAAGTTGGCAGAGCTCCAGTGCCCACCTGTAAGTACAGGAGCCTATGCTTGGTCTTGGGGCCATGATGGGGAGAGGTTTGCAACTGCTGGAGTTCCTGGCCTGTACCCCTCCTGGCCTCTCATCATCTTCTCCATGCCCAACATGGGCCACAGTAGTATGCAGCAAGAGCTGCTCCGTGGTGTTTCTGATGTACATCCTTGCCCTACAAGGGAAGATGGTGAGTGCACCATGTGTGGCCACAGCAAAAAAATGTGTGGCGAGTGAAGATGCCATGGGTGAGATGCACCCTAAATATCTGTATGGCATTGAGCACTGAAAGCAGTTGCTCTACTGGCTCATCACAGAGTCTGACCCAAACTCCTACGTACCCCTCATTGGAAAATGACTGGCCCCTCTGTCTTACCAAGACGTGATTGAAATGGTCCTTTGATTTGGGGAATGGCTTCGTCAAGGCAGCTGTGTTACCAGCCTTTCGGGAGGGGAAGAGAGTCTGCTTTTCCCTTGTGTCAAGTCAAGAGCAGGAAACTTTGCTCAGCATGGCCCTCACTGCAGACCCAGGGGTTTGTCTCTTAGCCTTTGCAGACAGGACACTCTACAGAAGCATTCAGTAGTCCAAAGACTGCTTTCTTGAATGTTGGCCTCGTCGGTGGCATGAGCAATAGTCCTTCATGAGTGTTTTCTCTGAAAACAAGCAATAGGTGGCAACCCCGGAGGCAGCTGAAGGAGGCCCCGGGCTTGGCCATGTCTACCCACCCAAGCGAGGCTCACCGAGTGCTTTGAAGGTGTGCTGTCAGTTGGTCGGAGGTCTCAGAAGACACACCACTGTGAAAGACTGTCTGGATTTCTTCACACCCCAGTAAGTGTTCCCTGGCATAGAGTGTGGCTGCTTTTGTCCCAAGAGTGTGCTTTGTGATTGGTGACACGGGATTGTGGGACCACCTGTCCTCCCTGAGTCGGAAAGTCCATGTGTCTCAGGTGGGGCTTGGTTGAGTGTGTTCCCTCGGGCAGAGGTGATGCTAGTGCTGCTTCTTGGAGGAGCACATGGTGGGAAGCAGGGAGGCGGGCTGGAAAGCCGCCACCAGAAGGGGCACCTACGAGGAGCACGTCCGCCTGGGCATGTGCTTGGTCAGCTTACTGGTCTGCCCTTGACTTTTCACAGTATCCCCGTATACTGCAGCAGTATCTTGTGCACGTTCAATGTCGACAATGCTTAACCGAAAGCTTCTTTGGGAAACTACAGAGTCAGGAACCGTGAGTCTGCTGTCTAGTTACCCCAGTAGGACCCATATCATCCATTTTCAAACACTGAATGAATAGAATTAAAGTTGAATTCATGAAGTGAAGAATAGTATTTTAGCATCAATGTAGTTCATATGTACATAGTGACTAGAATGTGTGTCATGTCCATAGCTGTCTGATTACTTTGTTGACAGCCTGCCTTACCATACAGTTTCTGTGAGATGGGAAGGCTCCTAAAATTGTTCCCCCATCATGCAGGCCAGTATCCAGTGAGAAGACCGAGGATGCAGTCAGGTTATGTTTCTGTGAATTTTATTTCTGAGAGTCGCGAAAGCAATGTTTCACTCCTGCCTTCTGCTAAAGATAGATGGATAATGTTTTTGAGTCACAATCTCCTGATTTACCACAGATCACCCCCCAAAATTAAGAATCCCCTTTGTTCTGGCTATTTCACCTTGAAATGAATCCGTTCTCCTGCAGTAACTGACATGTTAGCATTTTGTTTATAAATTGTCCCAAGATTTCTTATTTTCTGATAGTATTATAAACAGGGTGTCAATGCAATAATTTCCTCAAACCTTGGCACTCAGGGGAAGCTCTGATGTGCTTGTGGCAATGCAGCATGTGTGCCCCACGCCCCCCTTAGAGTTTCTGAGGAGTTAGTCTGTGCCATATGGGTGAGAATGTCATGACTATGTGGTCCCCAGCTCTTGCTCAGGAGAATAGCATGCACTTTGAGAACAGCTGCTCTGCTGTAGTAGTCAAGGTCTTCATCTCTAGCAAAAACATTGCTTTTCTTGTAAATAGAAAAGACAAAGCAATTTTTTTACGTTAAAGTAAAAAATAAAATATGATAGGATGTTTAGCTTACCGTGTCCTTGCAAATTAGCCTGTGTCTTATGCTGTGGTCCACAAGTTATCCTCAGACTTTTGTTTCTCATTGTATTTCAATTCGGCTGCATAGGGATGTGTTAAAGCATGCACTGTCCTACAGGACGGAAGTTGAGAACTGGACAAAAATCAGTTGGCTCAGGCTTCTGGTGAAAAGATGGGAGGTTCCTCTGTGTACATGAAAAATGCAGGAGCCAAATCTTGGGCTTAATTTCATGATAGGGAGTAGTTTTCCACCTGTTGGAAGTCCTGTCTTGTGGCCGTCAGGGCCAGTCATTGTGTTCATGGCCAACATGGGCCTCGGTAGTATGCAGGCAGAGCCACTCCTTGGAATTTCCGGTGTGTCTCCTTGCCTCTTGTGGAAGATGGTGACTATACCGAGTGTGCTCACAGGAAAAAAAAGTATGGCAAGTGAAGGCTCCATGTGTGAGACGCACCACAAATACCTGTGTGGCTTTGAGCACTGACAGTAACAGCTCTGCTGGCTCACATCAGGCCTGACCCCAGACTCCATCCTAAAGCCGGTGTTCCTTTCTCTTTCTGAGGCCTGCTTGCAAAGGATTCTTAGAGTTTGACAATGGCTTGTGCAAGGCTGCCATGTTTTCTGGCCACATGGGCTGGGGAGATCATCTGCTTTTTCCTTGTTTTAAGCCCAGTGCTGGAAGCTTCAGGTAGTTTGCCCCAAAAAGGCCAGTTGAGCAGTCGTCTCACTTCAGACATGGTGAGTGACCTTGGGCACTTGGAGACCAAGAACCTCCCCCAGGACATTCACTCGTCCATGATCCCTGTTCCCCTGTGAACTCTACCTTCCCCTGGGCGATAATCCTCTCTTCAAAGTTTCTCTTGGAGAATAATCAAGAGTTGACAAAGTCAGAAAGCCTGCAATGATGTTGCTTCTTGGCTGTTTCTGCCTGCGCACTGGAGCTTCCTAGTATTCTGGGAAGAAGTGGTGCCACCCGCTCTAAAGAACATAGCCTGCTACAGCCAGAGGAGAGCCAGTGGATTCCAGAGAAAACAGTGAGTCTCTCTCATGTGGAATCTGGTTGCTCGTCCTCTGGTGACATGCTTCATCCTGTGAAAAGAGCATTGCTGTGCCCTCTTTTTCTCACACATTAAATGTGTTAGTAGTCACATCTTTTGTGCAGATAATTTTAAAGGGGTGGCTTGAGTGACAGATTTCAATAATCTGTGATGCCACATTTTAGTCTACCATTTTTATGGATTATACATGTGCATAAAGGAAGAGAGTTAAATCAAAACACTGATGGATTAAGACATGGGCCATTGCTTAATTTCAGAAATGTCAGATTAGTGGAAATGTTGCTATTATATATATCATCTTTACATTTTTTAACCTTATGTATATAATTTATTTTTTATTCCAACTCTGAAAAATGGAATTTTAGTTTAATTTTTAAAGACATAAATTTTTATTTAAATGTATAGCCACCTAAAGTTAAATTTGCAGTTTGATAAAGAAAATCTCATAGTATCACAAACTTTACAATATTCTGTCATAGATAAAATATTAAAGTTTTAGGATTTTTTTAAGAAGAGGTGATTCACCTGCTTTCATTAAATAGCCCATGAAAGGTATATTCCAAAATTTTCAAAAGATAAATATATTTGTCTTTTTTAGATGTCTGCCTCAGTTGTAGGTTTAGTGCCTATATAGTGTATTTGTTTAAATTGAAAATGAGATTATGATAGTATAACAGGATGTCAATTAAATAAAAAATACTATAATTTGGCTAACGATAGGCTTACAAAACTGTCAGAAATAGATTTTTTTATTGTTAAAATTGACTCATCCATATGTAAAATGCATAAATGTTTGTCATGGTGAAATACACTTTTAAAAATATGTTTATTTTTTTTAATTTATTTATTTTTTATTTTACTTTACAATTCTGTATTGGTTTTGCCATACATTGACATGAATCCACCACGGGTGTACATGCGTTCCCAAAC
>NW_024072768.1:0-4888 GCF_014754425.2 Oryx dammah
CCCTGCTTATTTAACTTATATGCAGAGTACATCATGAGAAACACTGGGCTGGAAGAAGCACAAGCTGGAATCAAGATTGCTGGGAGAAATATCAACAACCTCAGATATGCGGATGACACCACCCTTATGGCAGAAAGTGAAGAGGAACTAAAAAGCCTCTTGATGAAAGTGAAAGAGGAGAGTGAAACAGTTGGCTTAAAGCTCAACATTCAGAAAACGAAGATCATGGCATCTGGTCCCATCACTCCTTGGGAAATAGATGGGGAAACAGTGGAAACAGTGTCAGACTTATTTTTTTTTGTGCTCCAAAATCACTGCAGATGGTGACTGCAGCCATGAAATTAAAAGACGCTTACTCCTTGGAAGAAAAGTTATGACCAACCTAGATAGCATATTCAAAAGCAGAGACATTACTTTGCCAACAAAAGTCCATCTAGTCAAGGCTATGGTTTTTCCAGTGGTCATGTATGGATGTGAGAGTTGGACTGTGAAGAAAGCTGAGCACCGCAGAATTGATGCTTTTGAACTGTGGTGTTGGAGAAGATTCTTGAGAGTCCCTTGGACTGCAAGGAGATCCAACCAGGCCATTCTGAAGGAGATCAGCCCTGGGATTTCTTTGGAAGGAATGATGTTGAAGCTGAAACTCCAGTACTCTGGCCACCTCATGCAAAGAGTTGACTCATTGGAAAAGACTCTGATGCTGGGAGGGATTGGGGGCAGGAGGAGAAGGGGACGACAAAGGATGAGATGGCTGGATGGCATCACGGACTCGATGGATGTGAGTCTGAGTGAACTCCGGGAGTCGGTGATGGACAGGGAGGCCTGGCATGCTGCGATTCATGGGGTCTGAGTAACTGAGCAACTGAACTGAACTGAACTGAGTCAATTTATGACCTCCACTTTTTTTTTTTAATTTTTAAAAATTTAAAAATGGAAGTGTAGTTGATTTACAATGTTGTGTTAGTTACTGCTGTACAGCATAGGGATTCAGTTGTATATGCAACTGAATACATTCATATACATTCTTTTTTTAAAAAAAGAAAACAAACTCTTTTCTGTTATGGTTTATCATAGAATACTGAATACAGTAGGACCTTGTTGTTAACTCATTCTATATATAAAAGCTTATATTTGCTAACCCCAACCTCCTACTCCAACCCTCCTCCATCAAACCCCTCCCCTTTGGCAACCACCAGGAAACACCCATCTACCTATCACATCACTTTCTTTTAATTGTCTGAACCGCACTGTTCTTTTTCCTGTTCATTAATCTGTTTACTGCCAGTCTTTCACTGTCCCCTCCCCTACTCCCACATTAAAATGCCAGCTTTGTAAGAGCAAGGACCAGTCTTTCTAAATGTACCGCTCTTCCTATGTGTTGGACACTGGCCAGGGACATACCATTCATCACATCTTTCAGTCCTCATGGCCACAAGAGGTTTCTGTTATCAGCTCCACTTAACATAAGAACAAACTGGGGTTCAGATTAAGTCTGTGTCTGACTCTTTGCAACCCCATGGACTGTAGCCTACCAGGCTCCTCTGTCCATGGGATTTTCTAGGCAAGAATACTGGAGTGGCTTGCCATTTCCTTCTCCAGGGGATCGTCCCAACCCAGGGATGGAACCCGGGTCTCCCACCACTGTAGGCAGATGCTTTACCGTCTGAGCCACCAGGGAAGTTCTAAGTGTAGTGAGTGGCCAGCAATTCGGCAGTAGGAATGTGAACACTGGTGTGTGTGTGCACGCTCAGTAATGTCTGACTCTTAGTAACTCCATGGACTGTAGATCACCAATCTCCTCTGTTCTTGGGTTTTCCAGGTGAAAACACTGGAGTGGGTTGCCATTTCCTACCCCAGGGGATCGTCCTGACCCAGGGATAGAACCCACGTCTCCTGCAAGGGCAGGCAGGTTCTTTACCACTGTGCCACCTGGGAAGCCCAAAGCTCTTAACTACCTTTCTCCAAATGAACCAACATTTCAGTGTACACACTTTAAAAAAAAACATATTTATTTGTTTGGCTGTGCCAGGTCTTAGTTGCGGCATGAGAGTTCTTTAGTTGCAGCATTCAGGATTTTTACTTGGGGCCCATGAACTGTTAAGCTGTAGCCTGTGGGATCTAATTCCTTGAGTGGGAACAGAACCCGGGCCCCCTGCCCTGGGAGCACAGAGTCTTAGCCACTGGACCCCCAGGGAAGTCCTATCACCATGCACACTGTCTGACCAAGCAATTCCAGTTTTGGAAATTTATTACATGGAGATAATCAGACAAGAACAGATAATCAGACAATTAGATATGTCTCGATTTATCCCAGATTGCTTATGTAGCAATCTATCAGAGATATGTTTAGGCAAGTCACCAGTTAGCCGTAAGCCTCAGCTTTGCTTTTTGGTAAACAGGGGCCCCATCTCAGAAACACTGTGAGACTTTTATAAGACAATGCACTGTGCCTGGCTCACAGTCACTGGTCTGTTATTATATGCATTTAAACCTCTGAAAGGATACAGAATATACCAAACCGGATTACAGATTTCATTAAGTGGTATACTTCTGTGTTGTTCTAATTTTTATAAAATGCATATTAGTGTTATACTCTTCAAAAATAAATAAATTACTTTAAAAAAAGAAGAAGATGAGGAAAATAAAGTTGGAGGAACTTAAACAGAAGGAAAAACTGTCTTTAGGAGAGGGAAACTAGTTTATTAGATCTCAAAAATGTTCCTGCCCTTCTGTTCTATGTAAGAACAAGATATTCAATGTGCTTATAGGCTCTATCTCATTGCAGAGCCTACATTCACAGTGAAGCGAAAACGATTCTTTTTTAATTTTGCTTTACAGTACTGTATTGGTTTTGCCATACACTGACATGAATCAGCCATGCGTGTACGTGAGTTCCCAATCCTGAATCCCCCTCCCCCCTCCCACCCCATAGTGAAAGCAATTCTTAATAAGAATACAGGTCTACAGGATTTTTTAGATGGCTTCATGAAATTTGAGAAAATGTTGAAATGTATATACAAAAAGAAGAAAGTCTTTATAACCATATCTGCCTTCTGAACAGAAAGGCTCCTGTCAAGTGGAAGGCCCTCTTGGCTGCTAATCCTCTTTTGGGGTTCAGCCATGCAAAAAATGACAGAAATAAAAGCTGAAGGTTTTTATTGCCAAGTAGCTCTGCACAGTAATGAAAGGTGAACTGGACTTCTAAGGGAAATCTGTGAGGAACAGCAGAAGGAGATGGAGCTAGAAGCCCGCAATATGCCAGAGGTCTGGGTTTTCTGCCACCATGACCCCTTTCTGGGATTTTCCAAACATCAGCAAAGATGATGACACAAAAGCTCTTTGAGGCTGTGTTCTTTGTTCTTGATGGAAACCAGGAGGGGACTGAGTTTCTATTATGAGCTGACAGGTTGAGAAACAGAAAGAGGTGGCAGCAATGACCAGGAGAATATAAGCCACTCCTTCCCCCCAAAGGAATCTTTACAATCTTGGGGAACTTTGGACTTATACAGCGCAGGAAGCCTGGGGTCACGCTAACCTGATCTAGATCTTAAAGTGCTAACTCCTCCTGGTTACGGTATGGTTCATTTATCAAGTGGGATCAAGGTACAAATCAATACGACTGTGTGTGCAGGAAAATGAGTAGGCTAAAGGACTCCATCCCATTGAAAAGCTTTCCACAGTTTGTGCGGTGATTTCTATTTATTTTTGGTCACATACTCCTTTGAGAAGGCAATGAAAGCTAAGATGCTGCTCTTCAGAAAATGCCTGTCTTCAAATGGATCTGATTTCAAGGGGTCTGTGGGAATGAACCCCTGAAGGCCCTCTCTGCATCCATGACAGGTCCAGAGATCAAGCTCAAGAATTCTTGCTCTAGGGAAACCACCACTTCAAGCAGTGTTGAAGGACACTGCTTGTTGTTAACCGTGGGGACCACAAGGCATCTTGTAGTTTGCAGAAGGCCTAAGAACAGTGCCAGCATTCATTCGTTTATAAACATCTGTTCAGTTCAGTTCAGTTGCTCAGTCATGTCCGACTCTTTGCAACCCCATGAATCGCAGCACGCCAGGCCTCCCTGTCCATCACCATCTCCCGGAGTTCACTCAGACTCACCTCCATCGAATCCGTGATGCCATCTAGCCATCTCATCCTCGGTCGTCCCCTTCTCCTCCTGCCCTCAATCCCTCCCAGCAACAGAGTCTTTTCCAATGAGTCAACTCTTCTCATGAGGTGGCCAAAGTACTGGAGTTTCAGCTTTAGCATCAGTCCTTCCAAAGAAATCCCAGGGTTGATCTCCTTCAGAATGGACTGGTTGGATCTCCTTGCAGTCCAAGGGACTCTCAAGAGTCTTCTCCAACACCACAGTTCAAAAGCATCAATTCTGCGGTGCTCAGCTTTCTTCACAGTCCCACTCTCACATCCATACATGACCACTGGAAAAACCATAGCCTTGACTAGACAGACCTTAGTCGGCAAAGTAATGTCTCTGCTTTTGAATATACTATCTAGGTTGGTCATAACTTTTCTTCCAAGGAGTAAGCATCTTTTAATTTCATGGCTGCAGTCACCATCTGCAGTGATTTTGGAGCGCAAAAAAAATAAAGTCTGACACTGTTTCCACTGTTTCCCCATCTATTTCACATGAAGTGATAGGACCAGATGCCATGATCATCGTTTTCTGAATGTTGAGCTTTAAGCCAACTTTTTCACTCTCTTCTTTCACTTTCATCAAGAGGCTTTTTAGTTCCTCTTCACTTTCTGCCATAAGGGTGGTGTCATCTGCATATCTGAGGTTGTTGATATTTCTCCCAGCAATCTTGATTCCAGCTTGTGTTTCTTCCAGTCCAGTGTTTCTCATGATGTACTCTGCATATAAGTTAAATAAGCAGGG
>NW_024072769.1:0-4887 GCF_014754425.2 Oryx dammah
GTCTGGTATTCCCATCTCTTTCAGAATTTTCCACAGTTGATTGTGATCCACACAGTCAAAGGCTTTGGCATAGTCAATAAAGCAGAAATAGATGTTTTTCTGGAACTCTCTTGCTTTTTTGATGATCCAGCAGATGTTGGCAATTTGATCTCTGGTTCCTCTGTCTTTTCTAAAACCAGCTTGAACATCTGGAAGTTCACGGTTCATGTATTACTGAAGCCTGGCTTGGAGAGTTTTGAGCATTACTTTACTAGCATGTGAGATGAGTGCAATTGTGCAGTAGTTTGAGCATTCTTTGGCATTGCCTTTCTTTGGAATTGGAATGAAAACTGACCTTTTCCAGTCCTGTGGCCACTGCTGAGTTTTCCAAACTTGCTGACAACACTTTCACAGCATCATCTTTCAGAATTCAAAATAGCTCAACTGGAATTCCATCACCTCCACTAGCTTTGTTCGTAGTGATGCTTTCTAAGGCCCACTTGACTTCACATTCCAAGATGTCTGGCTCTAGATTAGTGATCACATCATCATGATTATCTGGGTCATGAAGATCTTTTTTGTACAGTTCTTCTGTATATTCTTGCCACCTCTTCTTAATATCTTCTGCTTCTGTTAGGTCCATACCATTTCTGTCCTTTATCGAGCCCATCTTTAAGATGATTGTAATAAAGTAACAGCACACCATCAAAGACAAATATGAAGACTCTGAATATCTGGGGATCATGTCCTAACCACCAAACTCTTGTGTGACTTCACCATGTCAGTCTCCCTCTCTTGGGACCTGCCTCAGATTATAGAAGGAGCTTAATGCTCTTTGAGTTCTTGACTCAGTGACCACATGTTCCTTTCTTTATTCATTTTTTCCTCCTCTTTGAAATGAGGTGCAGTGACTCTAATTATAATGCTTGTGGACTTGCGCTCGCTGGGGAATCTTAGAATACCTTAGAGAAATTGTCTGATTCATCTTAACATCATTCTGGTAAGGCGGGGAGGAGTCTTCTATTTTATGGCTAAGTAGATGAAAGGTGAGGTGACTGTGTAAGGTCACCTGGGGATCTTGAGACAGAACTCAGCCAGGTTTCTGGTCTTTTACCTATAGTGCTAGATGACTTCAGAAGGTATTTGTTAATTGCTACTCTTTTTCAGAGTAGGGTGTTGGTGCTACATGTATGTCTGGGAAGCTGCTTGGTAGTTATATTTTTAAAAGGTTGGAGAGAGAATAGTGATGTCTGGCTACTAATCTCTTCCACTTTAGCTCTACGTCTAGTGCTTGTCTGCATGCTAAGTCACTTCAGTTGTGTCCAACTCTTTGCCACCCTATGGACTGTAGCCTATCAGGCTCCTCCATCCATGGAATTCTCCAGGCAAGAATACTAGAGTGGGTAGCCATTCCTTTCTCCAGGGGAATCTTTGCAACCCAGGGATCAAACCCATAGTTCTTATGTCTCCTGCATTGGCAGGTGAATTCTTTGCCATTAGTGCACATGGGAAGCCTCTGTAGTGACATGACGCTAATTGTCACCAGTATCCCCAAGCTCTGGCCTGGGCCCATTGAGTCATGCCCTTGTTATAACTTTTGGATGGAGACAAACTCGACCCTGTCGAACCTGGATAGAAGGCAAGCTGCCCCAACAGGAGTGGGATGAAATTGACTGAGAGGGCCAGGTGGGTGGTTGCCAACAGTGGCATCAGACTGATCACAGGCTCTTTCCCACACACAGTCTCACTGAAGTCCAGACCTTGGCATGGATCAGTCAATGGCCTTTGCCCTTCAGTGTCAGTGCAGTGAAGAATTTGAGTCTGTACATTTTATTTATAGATACTTATTTTGCATTGGCTTTGTGTCTCTCTTATAAGGGAATCTTGGAGTCTAAATTATTTAAAATACAAAGGTCCTGTAGCAATGTGAATGTGAACCATAAGTAATATTTTTAAAATGTTTTTTATTGTGGTAAAAGTCACATAATATAAAACATACTATCTTCATCATCTTTGTACAGTGCATTTGCACTAAGTACATTTGTACTGCTGTGCAACTCTCACCATTATCCATCTCTCCAAATTTCCACCTTCCTAAACCGAAACTCTGTTCACATTAAATGCTAACTCCCTGTTACCTCCCCCCCCCCACCCCCCGCCCCTGGCATCTACCAATGTGCTTTCTGACTCTATGAATTTGATGATTCTAGGTATCTCCTATAAGTGGAATCAGACAGTATCTCTATGCACCTAATGTATAACAATAAGTAGCTTTTATGTTGCTGTTGTAAACTGTGGTTCTTGCAGCCCTTATGAACCTGTTTGTTACAGTGTCTGTTAGAATCTAGGACAAGACTCCTGTGATCATGAAACTGTGTGATGAACCTTCTAATTGCTATATTTTGGTTGCTTTTAATCTGGGAAATTTTCCTAATAAATCTGGATAATGATTCTAAAAAAATTTATTAATGTTTACAAGCCAATAATTGTAACCCCCTAGGAGCTTGTCAACCCCTCAGTGTCCACAAAGGCTTAGCTGGGACATTCACAGCATCAGCTGTACAAAGGAACAGGTGTCAGGGTGCTTTCCTCCCGTGCCAACTGAAAACATATTCAGTGCCTGTAGAGGGATAAAACAGTTATCTGTGGTTAATGTTTCTTTTTTTCTATTTTTTAAAAGGATGGATCTGAGGTCTCACTTGATTTAAGTGATGTAGTTAACTCAAAGGAGGCTGTTTGTATTTTATTTTCCCATTTGAACTGGTTCATATTTTTATAATTTTATAATAAGGCACCAGCCTTGATCCTAAAATGTTGGTGTTAATGGGTGGGAGAGAAAGTCTTTTGATGTAATAAGTCTTTACTGCAACCTATTGTACTTTTAAGGAGTGGTGGCTTCTGAGGAATCCCTCAGAAGAAATGGAGTAGCCCATGGTCAACAAAAGAGCCCAAAATGCAGTACTTGGATGCAATCTCAAAAATGACAGAATGATCTCTGTTCATTTCCAAGGCAAACCATTCAATATCACAGTAATCCAAGTCTATGCCCCAACCAGTAACACTGAAGAAGCTGAAGTTGAACGGTTCTATGAAGACCTACAAGACCTTTTAGAATTAACACCCCAAAAAGATGCCCTTTTCATTATAGGGGACTGGAATGCAAAAGTAGGAAGTCAAGAAACACCTGGAGTAACAGGCAAATTTGGCCTTGGAATGCAGAATGAAGCAGGGAAAAGATTAATAGAGTTTTGCCAAGAAAATGCACTGGTCATAGCAAACACCCTCTTCCAACACAAGAGAAGACTCTACACATAGACATCACCAGATGGTCAACACCAAAATAAGACTGATTGTATTCTTTGCAGCCAAAGATGGAGAAGCTCTATACAGTCAGCAAAAACAAGACCGGGAGCTGACTGTGGCTCAGATCATGAACTCCTTATTGCCAAATTCAGACTTAAATTGAAGAAAGTAGGGAAAACCACTAGACCATTCAGGTATGACCTAAATCAAATCCCTTATGATTATACAGTAGAAGTGAGAAATAGATTTAAGGGCCTAGATCTGATAGATAGAGTGCCTGATGAACTATGGACGGAGGTTTGTGACATTGTACAGGAGATAGGGATCAAGATCATCCCCATGGAAAAGAAATGCAAAAAAGAAAAATGGCTGTCTGGGGAGGCCTTACAAATAGCTGTGAAAAGAAGAGAGGCGAAAAGCAAAGGAGAAAAGGAAAGATATAAGCATCTGAATGCAGAGTTCCAAAGAATAGCAAGAAGAGATAAAAGAGCCTTCCTCAGTGATCAATGCAAAGAAATAGAGGAAAAGAACAGAATGGGAAAGACTAGAGATCTCTTCAAAAAATTAGAGATCCCAAGGGAACATTTCATGCAAAGATGGGCTCGATAAAGGACAGAAATGGTATGGACCTAACAGAAGTGGAAGATGTTAAGAAGAGGTGGCAAGTATACACACAAGAACTGTACAAAAAAGATCTTCATGACCCGGATAACCACGATGGTGTGATCACTCATCTAGAGCCAGACATCCTAATGTGAAGTCAAGTGGGCCTTAGAAAGCATCACTATGAACAAAGCTAGTGGAGGTGATGGAATTCCAGTTGAGCTATTTCAAATCCTGAAAGATGATGCTGTGAAAGTGCTGCACTCAATGTGCCAGCAAATTTGGAAAACTCAGCAGTGGCCACAGGACTGGAAGAAGTCAGTTGTCATTCCAATCTCAAAGAAAGGCAATGCCAAAGAATGCTCAAACTACTGCACAATTGCACTCATCTCACACACTAGTAAAGTAATGCTCAAAATTCTCCAAGCCAGGCTTCAGCGATACGTGAACCGTGAACTTCCAGATGTTCAAGCTGGTTTTAGAAAAGGCAGAGGAACCAGAGATCAAATTGCCAACATCCGCTGGATCACCAAAAAGCAAGAGAGTTCCAGAGAAACATCTATTTCTGCTTTATTGACTATGCCAAAGCCTTTGACTGTGTGGATCACAATCAACTGTGGAAAATTCTTCAAGAGATGGGAATACCAGACCACCTGACCTGCCTCTTGAGAAATCAAGAGGCAGGTCAGGTAGCAACAGTTAGAACTGGACATGGAACAACAGACTGGTTCCAAATAGGAAAAGGAGTATGTCAAGGCTGTATATTGTCACCCTGCTTATTTAACTTATATGCAGAGTACATCATGAGAAACGCTGGGCTGGAAGAAACACAAGCTGGAATCAAGATTGCTGGGAGAAATATCAATAACCTCAGATATGCAGATGACACCACCCTTATGGCAGAAAGTTAAGAGGAACTAAAAAGCCTCTTGATGAAAGTGAAAGAGGAGAGTGAAAAAGTTGGCTTAAAACTCAACATTCAGAAAACTAAGATCATGGCAT
>NW_024072770.1:0-4884 GCF_014754425.2 Oryx dammah
GTGGTTGTACCATTTTACAGCAATTACATCAACAATATCTGAAGATTACTTTTCTCCACATGCTCTGCAGCGCTTGTTATTATTCCTGTTTTTGATTGGGTGTGAAGTCGTATGGGTGTGAAGTAGTATCTCAGTGAGACTGATTTACATTTTGCTAGGGGCTTCCCTGGGGGCTCAGAAGGTAAAGCGTCTTCCTGCACTGTGGGAGACCTGGGTTTGATTCCTGGGTCGAGAAGATCCCCTTGAGAAGGAAATGGCAATCCACTCCAGCACTCTTGCCTGGAAAAATCCCATGGACAGAGGAGCCTGATAGGCTACAGTCCATGGGGTTGCAAAGAGTCGGAAATGTCTATTCAAATTCTTTTGCTGGTTGGTAGATGCTTTTTTTTTTTTTAATTGTTGTAGAAAACATCTAACTTAAAGTTTTACCATTTTCACCGTTTTTGCATGCTAAGTATTTCACACACTTTCATCAGCCTTTTGGAGAAAGAAATGGCAACCCACTCCAGTATTCTTGCCTGGAGAATCCCATGGAGAAGGGAACCTTTTGAGCTTTAGTCCGTGGGGATGCAAAGTTGGGCACAACGGAGTGACTAACACGTACACACACACATAGTCACGGTGTTGTTTTGTTGTTGTTATCATTGTTTTAGCCGTGCTGTGCAGCTTGAATGACAGTTTCCTGGTTGAGGATCATACCCATGCCCCTGATAGGAAACCGTGGAGTCCTAACCTCTGCACTAGCAGGGAATTCCTTATCACAATGTTATGAAACAGCTCTCTACCCCTTTTCATCTTGCAAAACTGAAACTCTATACGCATCACCTGTCCCATTAAACAACTCCTCTTTTCTTCCCTGTTTACCTAGACCGTGGACTCCATCGTTCTTTTTTGTTTCCTTTCTATTGCCTGAGTATGTTAGATATTTCATACAAGTAGAAACTTACAGTATTTGTCTTTTCTTATGACTGGCTTATTTCATTCGGCTTGATGTCTGAAATGATCATGCATGTTGTAGCATGTGACAGAATTTTCTATATATGGCTAAATAATGTATCATTGTCTGTATATATCACATTTGCTGGACAGTTAGATGCTTCCATCTGTTAGTTGTTGTGGTTAGTGCTGCTGTGAGCATGGCTGTGTATATATCTCAAGGCCCCATGTTAACTTCTTTTGAATTTATATCCTGAAGTGGAATTGCTGAATCATGTGTCAGTTCTATTTTTTTTTTTAAATTTTTCCAGGAGCCTTTAAACTGTTTTCTGTAGCAGTTGCACCATTTTAAAATCTATTCATAACACACAGGATCCAGTTGCTGTACGTGCTTGCCAACAGTTGTCCTTTCCTTTTGTTGCCTTTACCTTTCCTTTCCTTTCTATGTAAACACACACACAGGCACGCACAATTTTTTTCATATCCTTTTCCATTCTTGTTTATCACAAATGATGAATATAGTTCCTTGTGCTATACAGTACGATCTTGTTTGTCTGTTTTGTATATTGTAGTTTGCATCTGCTAATCACCAGCTCCCAATCTATGCCTGCCCCACCTTTCCCCTCTTGGTAATCACATAGTCTGCTCTCTATGTCTGTGAGTCTGTTTCTGTTTCATAGATAAGTTTATTTGCGTCATATTTTAGAGTCCATGTAAGTGATACCATACCATATTTGTCTTTCTTTTTTTAAAATTTTATTTTTACTTTATTTTACTTTACGATACTGTATTGGATTTGCCATACATTGACATGAATCCGCCACGGGTGTACATGTGTTCCCAAATCTGAATCCTCCCTGCCACCTCCCACCCCATCTCCTCTGTCTGGATCACCGGAGTGCACCAGCCCCAAGCATCCTGTATCCTGCATCGAACATAGGATGGCGATTCGTTTCTTGCATGATAGTGTACATGTTTCTGTGCCATTCTCCCAAACTATCCCACCCTCTCCCTCTCCCTCTCCCTCAGAGTCCAAAAGTCCGTTCTGTACATCTGTGTCTCTTCTGCTGTCTCGCATACAGGGTTATCATGACCGTCTTTCTAAATTCCATATATACATGTGTTCATATACTGTATTGGTGTTTTTCTTTCTGGCTTAACTTCACTGTGTATAATTGGCTCCAGTTTCATCCATCTCATTAGAATTGATTCATATAAAGTCTGCAAGCAGTAAATGCTGGAGAGGGTGCGGAGAAAAGGGAACCCTCTTACACTCTTGGTGGGAATGCAAACTAGGACAGCCGCTATGGAGAACAGTGTGGAGATTCCTTAAAAAGTTGCAAATAGAACTGCCATATGACCGAGCAACCCCACTGCTGGGCATACACAGCAAGGAAACCAGAATTGAAAGAGACATATGTACTCCCATGTTCATGGCAGCACTGTTTATAAGAGCCAGGACATGGAAACAACCTAAATGTCCATCAACAGATGAATGGATAAGAAAGCTGTGGTACATATACACAATGGAGTATTACTCAGCCATTAAAAAGAATATATTGTCTTTCTCTGTCTGACTTCCTAAGTATTCTTTTTAATGCTAGTGTAGATTCAAGTATTTACTTAACTTCGTTTTCGGAACATTTGTTGCTACTGTATAGAAATGTGATTGACTTTTAAACTATTTGTCTTGTATTCTGCCAGCTTTATATTAATTCTAATACTTGTGGTTTTCTTCAAGATTTTCTAGATACAAAAGTATGTCATCTCCAATATATTTTGACTTTTTCCTTTCCATTCTGAAGGCTGTTTTGTTTTGTTTTTTTTTTGAAACAACAGCAACAATTCCTTTTTGTTACCTGATTGCTCTGGTTATAGAACTGCCAGTATAATGTTGAGCCAGAGTGTGTAATAGACTTCCTTGTGGTGCTCCCCGTCTGAGAGGGAAAGCTTTCAGTTTTACGTTATTAACTATGATGTTAGGTGTGGGTCTTTTACAGGTAGCCTTTGATTGAGAAAGTTCTCTTCTGTTCTTAGTTATTAAGTGCTTCTGTAACCCCTATTATGCAAAGGTGCTCGATTCAGGGAAATGCTTTTTCTGCTGGCAGATGTGTTTTTTTTGTTTCATTGTTTTAAAACGGCATAATGTTGATTGATTTTCATATAACGAACCAACTTTGCATACCTCCGTAAATCCCGTGATCATGGCATACAATCTTTTTTATATGTTGTTAGGTGTTGTTTGCCAGTATTTTGTTAAGGACTCTTTCACCTGGGTTCATAAGGGATATCGGTTGTGTGTGTGTGTGTGATGTCTCTGTCTGATATTGGGATGAGAGAAATAGTGGCATCACTTTGCCTGCTATGTGGGGAAGAGACCTGTGGAGTAAAGGATAAAGCATTATTGGATTTAAGTTTAGCCAGGATTAGAGGGAGAAATTTAGGATATATCAGTGTGGAATTGGGGTGAGATTATCAAGAGAGTTCATTCTCTATTTCCTAGGCCTGTGTTAAGTGCTTGACATTGAATTATGCTGTTTGTTAACTGTGTATAGATACTTTCCACTTTGAATTTGCTACCTATTTTCTTTATTAAGATTTATGAAAGTAGGATTTGTGAATCAGTTGTAATGTGCATTTAAGAGACATTTTCTTCCAAGTTTACTACAAAATAAGATGCCATTGAATAGCTGATGCCTTTCAAAAAGAGCTGTTAACCTTAAGTCTAAGAAATAAGCATGTTTGTCTTTAAGATACAGAAACACGTTTAAAAGTTATAAATTTGCCCAAGAAGATGCAACTGGTGTGTGGTTAACTTAGAATTCCAACTTAATCCTCTTTGACTCCAAAGTCCATGTTTCTCAACACTGTACCATAGTGCTTTTGTAAAACTACTCGTGCTTTACATGTGATTTCACCTAATGATCAGTAGTGGTGGTGTGTTTTTTTTTTTTTTCTTTCTTTTTTTAAATAGAAGAGATCAAAGTGAACATGGGAGAAAGCTATGATTCTAGCGTGCTGTAGACTTCTGGTCATAGGTTTTTCAGCTGTCATTCAGTCTCTTTGACACTCAGTGTCTTTGTCTGTAAGATAAGGGTGTTTATAACTAACCCTAGAGTTTTGGACATAATCAAATTGCACATTTTTCTGTACTTAACTAATAACGTAGTATGTTTATACTTAGGTGGCAGTTTGTATAAAGGAAGCACTGGGACTTGTGGCCGCACCCTGTAAGAATGAAAAAGTGTATTAACAATATGGAACCACCATGTATGTTACGTGAAGAAGAACAAGAGCCAGAACTACGGAAGAGCGAGGGAGAAACCAAACAAGTAGATGATGATGATGATGAAGTGATCTTGGTTGGAGTGGAACATGTAAATGAAGATGCTGATGTGATCTTTGTTGGGATGACCTCAGCTTCAAAACCGGTCGTTTCAAACATACTGAACAGAGTCACCCCAGGTTCTTGGTCAAGGAGAAAAAGGTATGGTCACTTCAGGAAAGGTAACGCTCACAAATTACAGCCTGTTAGTCATGTGACTCCTACATCAGAAGCAAAGAGTGTCTTGCGGGTTTCTGACTCTGAATCAAGATCAACAGGTAGTCCTATTATTATTGAACCTTTGTCTCAAGCTGATGATGAAAATATTTCTCCACAAATAGTACCTAATAGCTTCTCAAAGGAGTTACGTTCTTCTTTGATTACCTTCCCAAGTTCATTGCAGCATCCAGCAGCAACAGCAGTTTCTGCAGGAGATATGAATAAAAGTCCTCATGGATCAAAGCGAGTTTTCACTTCGGAAACAAAGAGCACAAATCCCAAAAGGCCTAAACTCAGCGATGGCATGATAGGGGAACATTCTTTAGGTTTTTCCCCTTCAGGTATTGTTCATCCAGTGACTACTCAGCAAAGCACACCAGACCATGTCCATACCTCACTAAGCC
>NW_024072771.1:0-4883 GCF_014754425.2 Oryx dammah
GGAAACAGTGTCAGACTTTATTTTGGGGGGCTCCAAAATCACTGCAGATGGTGACTGCAGCCATGAAATTAAAAGACGCTTACTCCTTGGAAGGAAGTTATGACCAACCTAGATAGCATATTGAAAAGCAGAGACATTACTTTGCCAACAAAGGTCCGTCTAGTCAAGGCTATGGTTTTTCCTGTGGTCATGTATGGATGTGAGAGTTGGACTGTGAAGAAAGCTAAGTGCCAAAGAATTGATGCTTCTGAACTGTGGTGCGGGAGAAGACTCTTGAGAGTCCCTTGGACTGCAGAGAGATCCAACCAGTCCATTCTAAAGGAGATCAGCCTTGGGTGTTCTTTGGAAAGAATGATGCTAAAGCTGAAGCTCCAGTACTTTGGCCACCTCATGCGAAGAACTGACTCTTTGGAAAAGACTGATGCCGGGAAGGATTGGGGACAGGAGAAGGGGACGACAGAGGATGAGATGGCTGGATGGCATCACTGACTCGATGGACCTGAGTTTGCATGAACTCCAGGAGTTAGTGATGGACAGGGAGGCCTGGCGTGCTGCAATTCATTAGGTCGCAAAGAGTCAGACACGACTGAGCGACTGAACTGAACTGAATTATCCTAATCATCATTCAAGCATATACTCCAATGGGTTCAAGTTCTATTATTTTATTAAACAAATTACATTCATTGCAAATGCAGTAGTTTAAGATTTTTTTTCCACATAAACAAACAATATAAGCCAACTTTTTAAAGTGCACTGAGAATCTATATCCCTAAAATCATTGTTTTTCCTTACTTCCTATCTCACAAGATTCCTAATAATAGCACTCCATAATTAGCCCTAATAATCAGCACTCCATTATAGTGGGAATACTCAGGTTTTCATCATCTCAAGATATAAATATGTCCTCCCAGTATCCAATTCAGTAAACACCCGCAGTTTAATCCTATGTAACAGTTAGAGTGAAGTCTGATTAAAAACGGCAACCTTAATAATTTATTCCAATCAAATGATTAATAACTGAATTCTAACAAGGCAAGATAAATATTTGATTATTTCCTAAATTTAGCTGTATCTCAGAAATTCTGTTCAGCCCTTAAAATGTAAGCACAATCTGTAACTGGAATGTAACACATACACATACATGCATGCACCCATGTGCGAGCGTACTTGAAAGAGACAACTTCAAAGAATTAGAAAAGATTCATCAGAATTTGGGGATAAATTAAAACAAGATGAGCAAACTCATTATAATCAAAGAAAAACAAATGTAAGCAACTTGCAGAAAAGTTTTATTTTTCATTACTCTAGTGTCCAGGGACTCTCAGACTGTCAGTGGAACTTTCTGTTCCAGAGAGTAACTTGAGAGGCTGATACTTAAGTCTTTAAAATTTTGGTATAATTAGATCTATATTCTTCTATGTAATAATCCTAAGGAAATAATTATAAAGGCAGACTAAGATTTAAAAATCAAAGATGTTCCTCATAAAATCTATTATAAAAAATTAGATTCAATGTTATATATTATCATATGAAAGCCTGAAAAATCATTAAGCATGTTTAAAGTATAAAAAGCATTGTGCTTTCTAAAAGCAGAACAAAAGACTATATACAGTATGATTTTAATTTGGTAGACAAAGAAATAATAATAGAAAGAACTCAAGAGAATACTAGGCATTATTACTGGGTGAGAAACAATAGATTTTTTTTTTCTTTCAAGATTTTCTACAATGAAAACATACTATCTTTAAAACCAGGAAATATTATCCAAGTATTCTAAGTCACATTTATGTCAAAAAAAAAAAAATGGAGATTTAAGCTGAGCAATACAAATTGCTGTGTCAATGAAACTACAAGCGCAGCAGCAGACACCGAAAAATCTGACTGTGAGAAATGAGTAAGTACTTAAAAAATGGACTCAAAGTGGAAACAAAACAGAGAAAGAGTAAGGTGAAGGCAAAAGTCTTGTTCCTAGCATCAGGATTATTTTCAGTCTGTTACTTTATACAAGCAAAGCACCAAATACAAACGTACTTTGCAGAAACAGTCAACTCAAATTATGCTGTTCTGAATCATAGGTAGAAACAAGGGAAAAACTTTTCAGGAAAATCATCCCTAGGTTCCCAGTCCACATCTGATGACTCTGTGCCAAGGTCTCCTTCCCTAACTTAAAAATCATTGTTCCAGCAGCAATTCGAAGAAAGTTTCCGGGCAGGGGCGGAGGCGGATATAAACTAATACAATGCATTAAAAAAAACAAATCACCAACCATAACTGCTACCCTTTCTCTCAGTTGCGCGTACACAATCAAAAGCCTGTAAGAGGCAGCACGGCTCTCACTCACTACCACTAAACCGTTCATGAGGCTGCAAACAAAACGGCTTTTTCACCTCTTTTATTACTTGTGTGTTACCTATCCTGAAGGAACTCTTATACACTTAACTAAAAATTACTAAACTACAAGGATCATGCCTTACTCCTTTGTAGAAGCAGAGTAGCCCCAACCTGTCTGAAGTGGATATGCATATTAAAGTGTATACATGTAAACAAACAAGCACTTCAAGTACACGTTTGACATTTGACCTTTTATTTATCTGCTTATTATAAAAATAAAATGGCGCTCTACATGTTGAAAAGGAAAAGATCCCTTAATTACCCTCAGCAGCTTAAAGTAAACGATACTACATGGGTTGGGACGTGGGGGATCTCTCTCCCCTACCCCGCTCCAGCATTTCCAGCAGCAAATGGAAAAGGGCCAACTATGCTGTCTTCCGAATCCGGGTCTCCGCCATCCGGGTGATATTTCTGCTCCTTCTCCAAAACACCTAACCGATAGTCCGGAGAGACTTCCTCCGAGTCCTGCTTCTTCCAGCTGCAGGACACCCACGGCCCGGGCCCCTCCCACAAACTCCACCTGCCCGGGGCGGGAGTGGTGGCCGAGGTGGCCAGGGGTCCCAGACCTGCCCCTCCCTGCCAAGGAACGTAAATATGGGCGTCTGTTCAGCTTTCAGTTAGTCTCCCCCAGCCCCCGCAGCTCCCTCAGCCCAGCCCTCGGCGGCCCCAGCCCCGCGGCCCGCTCACCATCGGGCAGCTCCACAGTGCGCGCGCGGCGCAGCGAGCGCGTCAGGCGATTGAGCTGCTCCATCGCTCTCTCCATCCTCGGCGCGCCCTCCGCGCTCCCTCAGCCCGCCCGCGGCCTCCGCGCTCGAAGCCCTACATCCCGCCCCGCGCCCGTCCCGCGGGCGGTGGTGCCGGCTCGCCCGGACTAACTCCCGGGGCTGCGGGGAAAGCTCGGGCCGCGTCCTACGTCCGGGGGCTGTCGGTCCGACGACTGAGCAGACACCGCCGACGAAGACGGCGCTCTCGCCCTTCCTGCGGCCGCCGCCGCCGCTTCCCTCTCAGACTCGCACAGCCTTCTGGGAGCAGTAGTTTGGGCCGCGCGCGCCCGGGGCGGAGCCACGCTCGGTGCGCCCGTGGCTACACGCCTCCACCACGCAGACGCCAGGGTAGAGCCGTGTGTGCGGGAACCAGTGCGCAAACTGGGCGTACCTGCAAGTTCCTGGGGAAAATACCAGGGTGTTCCCACGCCCTCTTTTCTGCTCCACAAAGTTTTACGCGAGCAGCTCCTTTCAACTCCATCGGATTATATAGCCGATTGGGGATTTGCACAATTGTTCTTTAAAAAAAAAATTCATCCTCAATCATGCCAGTATTGGTACGTTTTCCAGATACACGAACTTTTGAAATGTAAGATTTTCATATGTCAGATTTAAACAATCATAAAGTCAAACAATGCAAACGCAGAATATACGTTTTCCTTTGTTCAGGTCAGTCCCTCAGTCGTTTCCGACCCCATGGACAGCAGCAAGCCCGGCTTTCCTGTCCATCACCAACTCCCTGAGCTTGGTCAAATTCATGTCCGTCAAGTTGGTGATGCGATCCAACCATCTCATCCTCTGTCATCCCCTTCTTTTCCTCCTGCCTTCAACCTTTCCAAGCATCAGGGTCTTTTCAAATGTCAGTTCTTTGCATCAGATGGCCAAAGCATTGGAGTTTCAGCCTCAGCTGAAACAGTCCTTCCAATGAATATTCAGGACTGATTGCCTTTAGGATTGACTGGTTTGATCTCCACAGTTCAAAAGCATCAGTTTTCTTTATAGTCCAACTCTCACATCGATACATGACTATAGGAAAAACCATTGCTTTGACTAGATGGACTTTGTTGGCAAAGTAATGTTTCTGCTTTTCAATATTCTCTCTGCGTTGGTCATAGCTTTTCATCCAAGGAGGAAGCATCTTTTACTTTCATGGCTGCAGGCACCATCTGCAGTGATTTTGGAGTCCCCAAAATTAAAGTCTCTCACTGTTTCCATTGTTTCCCCATCTATTTGACATGAAGTGATGGGACCTGATGCCATGATCTTAGTATTCTAAATGCTGACTTTTCAGCCAGCTTTTTCACTATTCTCTTTCACTTTCATAAAGAGGCTCTTTAGTTCTTCTTCAAGTTCTGCCATAGTTAAAGTTCAACTTCGACTTCAGTCGCTCAGTCGTGTCTGACTCTTTGCGACCCCATGAATCGCAGCAGGCAAGGCCTCCCTGTCCATCACCATCTCCCGGAGTTCACCCAAACTCACATCCATCGAGTCAGTGATGCCATCCAGCCATCTCATCCTCGGTCGTCCCCTTCTCCTCCTGCCCCCAATCCCTCCCAGCATCAAAGTCTTTTCCAATGAGTCAATACTTCACATGAGATGGCCAAAGTACTGGAGTTTCAGCTTTAGCATCATTCCTTCCAAGGAAATCCCAGGGCTGATCTCCTTTAGAATGGACTGGTTGGATCTCTCTGCAGTCCAAGGGACTCTCAAGAGTCTTCTCCAACACCA